>NC_142735.1:32410946-32538446 GCF_051943395.1 Hippocampus bargibanti | reverse complement strand
CAGAATCAGAATCAGAATACCTTTATTCGTCCCGCAATGGGGAAATTTGCAGTCCACAGCAGCAATTGAAGAGGGATGGGGTTGGGGTGGGAGTGAAAGGATAGAAAACAAGATATTCTAAGCATAACAAAATAAAAATGTCAACTGTATACTGTGCAAATGTAGATGTGCAAAAACCGTTCTATAAACAAGACTGTACATACAGTGCAGAATCAAGAAATGCATTTAGATATATTGCAACAACCCATATTTACAAGTGTCCAGTTTTTTTTTTTTTCACATGTGATCATTGGGAATTGTGAAGCCTGACAGCAGTCGGTAGGAAAGAGCGGCGGTACCGCTCCTTCTTGCAGCGCGGGTGTAATAGTCTCTGGCTAAAGGAGCTACCCAGAGCTGTCAGGATGGGCAGGAGGGGGTGGGAGGGGCTGTCCGTCATAGCTTTTAGTTTAGCTAGCGTCCGTCTGTTGCCCACCTCCTCTAGAGAGTCCAGTGAGCAGCCCACGACAGAACTGGCCCGCTTGACAAAGAGCTCCAGTCTTTTTCTGTCCCGGGTGGTGATGCTGCCTGACCAGCAGACAATGCCATAGTGGATGGCTGATGCCACCACAGAGTCATAGAAAGTCTTTAGGAGTGACCCCTGAACTCCAATAGACCTCAGTTTCCTGAGGAGGAAGAGGCGACTCTGTCCCTTTTTGATTAGGGCATCCGTGTTTGTTGTCCAGTCCAGTTTATTGTTGAGAGTAACACCCAGGTACTTGTAGGAGGTCACCCTCTCAATGTCCGAACCCTGGATGTTCAATGCTGCAGGTGAGGATTGTTTCCTGCAGAAGTCCACCACCAGCTCCTTGGTTTTCCCGGTGTTGATCTGGAGGTGATTCTGCTGGCACCAGTCCACAAAGTCCTTTGTCAGTCCCCTGTACTCGCTATCGTCTCCCTCTGTAATGAGGCCGACAATAGCTGAGTCGTCAGAGAACTTCTGAAGGTGGCAGGTTGGGGTGTTGTAATTGAAGTCCGAGGTGTAGAGGGTGAAGAGGAATGGAGCCAGGACTGTTCCCTGCGGCGCTCCGGTGCTGCAGAGAAGCCTGCCCGACTCACAGTTCTTTACTCTCACGTACTCTGGCCTGTTTGTGAGGTAATCTGTAATCCAGGATGTGATGTGATGGTCGACTCCGGCATGCCGCAGCTTGTCCCCCAGTAGACTTGGCTGGATGGTGTTGAAGGCACTGGAGAAATCGAAGAATGTGATCCTCACCGTGCTCCCAGCATTCTCCAGGTGCAGCAACGCCGTATGGAGGAGGTAGATGATGGCATCCTCCACACCGATGCTGGGCTGGTAGGCAAACTGTAGCGGTCCAGCGATTAGCTTGCCAGCGGTCAGGTGGGCGAGGACGAGTCTCTCCAGCGTCTTCATCAGGTGAGACGTCAGCGCCACCGGTCTGTAGCTGTTGAGCTCTTTGGGGTTGGCAATCTTGGGCACTGGGACCAGGCATGACGTTTTCCACAGCTGTGGAACTCTGCCCAGCTTCAGGCTCAGGTTGAACAAGTGCTGGACAATGACACACAGCTGGTCGGAGCAGGTCTTGAGGAGTCGGGAACTGATATCCGGACCTGCTGCCTTCCTCACCTGCATCCTCCTCAGTTGGTTCCTCACCTGTGCAGTTGTGACAGACAGGCAGGAACCAGGAGGCAGAGTGGCGGCTGAGGGTGTGGCAACGGTTGGGAGGGCAGATGTTGGTTGTGGAAAGCTGGTCGTGAGAGGGGGCAGGGAGGGTAAGGCCACAGTGAGAGTTGGTGCAGGTGCAGCTACAGGTGAAGTTGACGGTGGGCCGGGGGCGGCTGGCGTCTTGTCAAACCGATTGAAAAAGCGGTTGAGTTCATCTGCCCAGTCCTTGTCTTTTTCGTTCAATGTCACTGGGCTTTTGTGGCCTGAGATGTTTTTCAGGCCCTTCCAAACACCAGCGACATTGCTGGCTTGCAGCTGCCCCTCCATTTTCATCCTGTAGGCCTTCTTCCCCTCTCTGATCTTCCTCCTCAGTTGGATCTGCACGGCCTTCAGTTCCTCTCTGTTGCCCGACACAAAAGCCCTTTTCTTCTCCTTCAGGAGGACTTTTATGTCGGGATTAATCCATGGTTTGTTGTTGGCAAAACACCGCACAGTCCTGGTGGGTAAGGTGTTTTGTTCACAAAAGTTAATGTAGTCTGTGATGGTGTTGGTGAGTGAATCAATGTCTTCCCCATGAATCTCAGTAAAGAGCTCCCACCTGGTTGACTCAAAACAGTCCCGCAGAGCTTCTTCAGCTTCTGTGGACCATCTTATAGAAGTATGTTTAAGATCCAAGTATGCTTAAAGGACAACCGACACCCTCGGACAAGGACTTCTTTAATTTATTGCAAACATATATGTTTTCCTCTTCAGAAGTATTTGAATCATATTCATAACTGGATGAGTACCAAGAAAGCATCTTCTCCGAATTTGAACTCCCTCAAGCCATTGTTTTGATCCTGGAGCAAGGCAGTTTGTGAAGGAGTATCCTAGCGTGACGTCACAAACACGGGGGCGGGACTTTCTGAATCTCCCCAGTTCCGACTTCATTTTGTGGAAGTTTTGGGACACTAAGTTATTTTTATTGGTGTTTTGCATTTGACTAAAAATATCAGCCTGCGTGTTTTAGGTATTTTAGATGCTATAAAACGTTTTTCTGATGTCAGTTAGGAAACAAAAAAATGTGTCAGTTGTCCTTTAAGGCTTGTATACGTTACCTGTATTTGTTTGGACTGAAAAATAAACATTTAAAAACATATATCCTCGATAAAGATATGTACATGTACAACTGGAGAGAATACTAGATATGTTAAAAAAAGACAGAGAGAAAGCTCTCACAAGCACCTCACGTCAATATTAGCAGCGGAAAGAGGCACTACTGGGATTAAAATAAAGCCAGCAGGAACAAAATCTCAAACAAAAAAAGGCATCAAGTCAAAGTCAAAAAGTCAAAGTCAGCTTTATTGTCAAATATGCTAATATGCATAAAATAATATCATAACGGAAAGGCCCAAAATAGCAAACAAAACCATGAGTAAAACATGACAGATGAAACAAACCTGAAAGGGTGAAACAAACAAGGACCCCACACTGAATGGTCGTGCCGATAGTCCTTTTAACTGCCACATGTTAACGCTTTGTTCCAGTTTCAGCTGTTGTTAAAGCGCTACATCAACCAATGTATGTTTTGCATTTGGACAGCCGCCCTCATTTCAAGCTCATGTAACTCCAGGCATATCATTTAGGAATTAACTTTTTTTTTCTGATGATGAAAGAGAGTCAAAGGTTTCTTATGTTGTATTGAATGTTTATGTCGTCCTGAAACTCAATATTTTTGTGGGTCCTGGTATTCCAGTGACAATGACAAAGACCCTGGCACTGGAGTGGACACATTTTTGCAACGTCTGTGAATGAGTGAAGAAAGGTCAGATTAGAAAATATATCATATAATATTGCAATTTTATGAGGTTATTATTGATGCCTCAAAGTTTTTCGACAATCATCTTCTCTGTGGTGTGAAAGAGCGACTTCTGACCTCATATCATGAATCCACTCGTTGATGGTAAGAACTTGAACAGTTTAATGACAGTACAGGGATACCTCAGCTTACCAACGCTTTAGCTCAGGAACATTTTGCCTCACGAACATTAAATTTGCAAGCATACGTGGCATATAGTCTTGGCTAAGGAACTATTTTTTGGCGTACAAACTAAACCAAACGGAGGGTATTATCACCGAGAAATTACGGCAACTTCACTTGGATATCATCAAGAAGCAACCTGGAAGTTCATCATCCATTGACAACTACCATCACAAAGGTCAATTAAACGACTTTATTATACTGTACCAGTGTTTGAAATAGCATCTGCCCGAAGGTGTACAACTTTTACGTCAGGCGTACAACTTTCAAAACATCTCGACCCGGGTGGCCGACGACTTCTTCAAGAAAAAAAAACGATTTTTTTTTCAAGTCAAACGTTTGTTTTATTCAATAAAGCAAAAGCTACAAGCAAATCTCTGCAAGCCATGTGGACTCCTATTTCTAAGCGGCTTTCAAAATTTCAAGTACACTTTTCAGTCACGGTATAGTCCGAAGCACGAAACAGGCTTCTGATTGGCTGCCGTGCCGAGCATGCAAATTGCCAAACGTGGTGCTTAGAAAGAGCAGTCCACGTGGCTTTGAGCAGACAACGCAAACATTGCACTGTGGACCATGATGACGAACGACAACAGGAGCAAAATCTTATGCAAGGGATATTTACCACAAATTAAGCAAGGGAGCATTTGTGATAAGTACTTCCTTAGTTTAAAAAAAATCCTTTATACGTACTTTGCAACATCCATCCATCCATCCATCTTCTGCCGCTTATCCGGGGTCGGGTCGCGGGGGCAGCAGCTTCAGTAGGGAAGCCCAGACTTCCCTCTCCCTAGCCACTTCTTCTAGCTCGTCCTGGCGGATCCCTAGGGGTTCCCATGCCAGCTGGGAGACATAGTCTCTCCAGCGTGTTCTGGGTCGTCCCCGGGGTCTCCTGCCAGTGGGGCATGCCCGGAACACCTCACGAGGGAGGCGTCCCGGGGGCATCCTAATCAGATGCCCGAGCCACCTCATCTGGCTCCTCTCGATGTGGAGGAGAAGCGGCTCGACTTTGAGCCCCTCCCGGATGACCGAGCTTCTCACCCTATCTCTAAGGGAGAGCCCGGACACCCGACGGAGAAAGCTCATTTCGGCCGCTTGCATCTTCCGAGCTATGGGTTGTGTCCGTTCTTTCGGACACAACCCATAGCTCGTGACCATAGATGAGGGTTGGGACGTAGATCGACCGGTAGATTGAGAGTTTTGCTTTTTGGCTCAGCTCCTTCTTCACCACGACAGATCGGTACAAAGTCCGCATCACGGCAGACGCCGCACCGATCCGCCTGTCGACCTCTCGCTCCCTTACACCCTCACTCGTGAACAAGACACCCAGATACTTAAACTCCTCCACTTGAGGCAAAATCTCCCCCCCGACCCGGAGAGGGCACTCCACCCTTTTCCGACTGAGAACCATTGTCTTAGATTTGGAGGTGCTGATTCTCATCCCAGCTGCTTCACATTCGGCTGCAAAACGCTCAAGCGAGAGTTGGAGAGCTCCACTTGAAGGCCCCAACAGTACAACATCATCTGCAAAAAGCAGAGATGCTATACTGAGGCCACCAAAACGGAAACCTTCAACGCTTCGGCTGCGCCTAGAAATTCTGTCCATAAAGGTTATGAACAGAATCGGTGACAAAGGGCAGCCTTGGCGGAGCCCAACCCTCACTGGAAACGATTCCGACTTACTGCCGGCAATGCGAACCAGACTCTGCATCGGTCATATAGGGACCGAACGGCCCGTATCAGCCGCTCCTGTACCCCATACTCCCGAAGTACCCTCCACAGAACTCCACGAGGGACACGGTCAAACGCTTTCTCCAAGTCCACAAAACACATGTAGAGTGGTTGGGCGAATTCCCATGCGCCCTCGAGGACCCTGCTAAGGGTGTAGAGCTGGTCCACTGTTCCGCGGCCGGGACGAAAACCACACTGTTCCTCCTCAATCTGAGGCTCGACTTTCCGACGGACCCGCCCCTCTAGGACCCCTGAATAGACCTTTCCAGGGAGGCTGAGGAGTGTGATCCCTCTGTAGTTGGAACACACCCTCCGGTCCCCCTTTTTAAAAAGGGGACCACCACCCCGGTCTGCCAATCCAGAGGCACTCTCCCCGATGACCACGCAATGTTGCAGAGGCGTGTCAGCTACTTCTACTTCTACTTCGCAACAATGTTTTTTTCTTTGCGATTAGCCGTCTTTTTGTGTTTCAAGTTGTGAAAAATGCAGCAGGAAACTTTATGGCCGAGCAGGGATCTTTTCAGAGTTATCTTCCCTGGCGTCCGCTCACTTTTTGTCATGAGTTTCAGACACTGTACAGTACAGTTTATGTCAGGGGTGTCAAACTCATTTCGCATCGCGGGCCACATATGGCCTAGGGAGATGTCAAGTGGGTCGGACCATTAAAATTATACAATACTCTGCTAAAAATAGCAAAAATATCATGTATTTCCTTTGTTTTGGTGTAAAGAAGCCTAAGAACATAAGGGAAATATTGACATTTAATGAACTACCCTTTACAAAACATTTCATGAAACACCTCATATTTCCTTAGGCAAATGTGCAATTTACTTTTATCATTCACAAATATGCATTGCAACTGATCCCACTGATTGTACAAAGGCACAAAACTTTAATTGGTACTGAAAAATATAGTAATGCACTTTAAGATTAAATGAGACTTTTAAAGAAAGGGAATTTTTAAACCACTTACACATAAGCATTTAAAATCTAAATGTAATCCCTGTGTACACCTTACAAACTAAGGAGAGTGATTTTAAATGTGTAATGAAGAAAGTGTTCACCTGTCCTGTAAATCTGTAAACTTCATACATGAAACATACATACACATACAATACATACTTAAAATTTATGGAGTTGTATGAACAGTAGAATTCCATCACAGAACCTTTGTTTTGAAGCTGCTGACTAACATTAAAGTGTGGTATGGCAGGCTGTGGGTAATGTTGCTGTCGCTGAGAAGTTTGTCAAACTGAGGATGGTTCAAACCTCTGGACCGGATGACATTTACAGTGCGAACAACCACCTCCATGACGTGGTCCATTTTCAGCGACTTGCAACACAATGCCTCCTGGTGCAAAATACAGTGAAATGTCCAGAAACGATCTCCTCCATTAAGGGCTTGTACTTTGTCTTTGAACTTTCAGCCGCCTTCATCATGCATCGTTTAACAAAGTCACCGTCGAAATACGGCTTCGATGCTAATGCTATTTCGCTAGCAAGTAAATAGCTGGCTTTTACCGCTGCTTCATTGACTTCTCGGCTCCGGATGAAAGTTGACTGCTGTTTCCTCAGACCCGCCAGCGATTCGTTAATCTTTTCTCTTCTCAGTTGTCCTTGCAACCCGTCATATTTTTCGCTGTGATGAGTCTCATAGTGGCGTCGAATTTTATATTCCTTCAATCCCGAAACGTGTTGCAAAAACACCAAGCACAAAGGTTTTCCGTGCATCTCTGTAAATAAATAGGATGTGGTCCATTTCTCTTTGAAAATTCTACACTCCTTATCTACTTTTCTCCGTTTGGATAACGACATTTTGGCTAATGAGGGTGTAGCGGAGAGGTAGAGACCAAGGTATTAACAACGTCGTAACAAGCAGCAGATGGCGCATTGACACCGTCTGCTGTTTTCAGTCTGTCTCAGTGATGCGGCGTGTCTTCTACTCTGATGGAAAGAGTGCGCCCCTTAGCGGATAATCCATGAATTGCAGCGAATTAAAAATATTAATTCCATGTCTTTTATGCATTTTTCCACTTTCAAATTATCCTGGGGTCCTGATTGAACTTCCTTGGGGGCCGGTTCCGGCCCGCGGGCCGTATGTTTGACACCCCTGGTTTATTTCTTTAATTACAATACAATAGCACATTTATTGTGCATAGAATAAGGTATATTTTGTGTAGTTTTAAGGCTTATTTCGTAGAAAATTATATTTTATGGGGACCTGGGAACGGATTGTTCTCATTTTAATGGTTTCTTATGGGAAATAAATGTTTGGCAGATGAAATTAAGAAGCAATTAAGTTCGTAAGCTGAGGTATCACCACAAAAGCACGAGTCAAGGAAAGGAACACTCAAGGAAAAGACAGAAAAGGACAGAATTGACCAGAGGCGGCAGGAAGTCACATATGTGCATGTCACAGTCATTGCAACCTTCACGCTTCAAATAGCAAATTTATTATGCATAGAATAAGGTATATTTTGTGTAGTTTTAAATGACAACCAACGTCTCCGGACAAGTTGTGTCCATAATTTGTAAAATGGCATCAAATGACTTCTACTGAGCGGATTTTACAAAAATTCCAAGGTTATTATTGATGCCTCAAAATTTTTCGACAATCATCTTCTCTGTGGTGTGAAAGAGCGACTTCTGACCTCATATCATGAATCCACTCGTTGATGGTAAGAACTTGAACAGTTTAATGACAGTACAGGTATACCTCAGCTTACCAACGCTTTAGCTCAGGAACATTATGCCTCACGAACATTAAATTTGCAAGCATACGTGGCATACAGTCTTGGCTAAGGAACTATTTTTTGACGTACAAACTAAACCAAACGGAGGGTATTATCACCGAGAAATTACGGCAACTTCACTTGGATATCATCAAGAAGCAACCTGGAAGTTCATCATCCATTGACAACTACCATCACAAAGGTCAATTAAACGACTTTATTATACTCTACCAGTGTTTGAAATAGCATCTGCCCGAAGGTGTACAACTTTTACGTCAGGCGTACAACTTTCAAAACATCTCAATTTTTTTTCAAGTCAAACGTTTGTTTTATTCAATAAAGCAAAAGCTACAAGCAAATCTCTGCAAGCCATGTGGACTCCTATTTCTAAGCGGCTTTCAAAATTTCAAGTACACTTTTCAGTCACGGTATAGTCCGAAGCACGAAACAGGCTTCTGATTGGCTGCCGTGCCGAGCATGCAAATTGCCAAACGTGGTGCTTAGAAAGAGCAGCCCACGTGGCTTTGAGCAGACAACGCAAACATTGCACTGTGGACCATGATGACGAACGACAACAGGAGCAAAATCTTATGCAAGGGATATTTACCACAAATTAAGCAAGGGAGCATTTGTGATAAGTACTTCCTTAGTTTAAAAAAATCCTTTATACGTACTTTGCAACATCCATCCATCCATCCATCTTCTGCCGCTTATCCGGGGTCGGGTCGCGGGGGCAGCAGCTTCAGTAGGGAAGCCCAGACTTCCCTCTCCCTAGCCACTTCTTCTAGCTCGTCCTGGCGGATCCCTAGGGGTTCCCATGCCAGCTGGGAGACATAGTCTCTCCAGCGTGTTCGGCTCGTCCCCGGGGTCTCCTGCCAGTGGGGCATGCCCGGAACACCTCACGAGGGAGGCGTCCCGGGGGCATCCTAATCAGATGCCCGAGCCACCTCATCTGGCTCCTCTCGATGTGGAGGAGAAGCGGCTCGACTTTGAGCCCCTCCCGGATGACCGAGCTTCTCACCCTATCTCTAAGGGAGAGCCCGGACACCCGACGGAGAAAGCTAATTTCGGCCGCTTGCATCTCCGAGTATGGGTTTCCGTTCTTTCGGACACAACCCATAGCTCGTGACCATAGATGAGGGTTGGGACGTAGATTGACCGGTAGATTGAGAGTTTTGCTTTTTGGCTCAGCTCCTTCTTCACCACGACAGATCGGTACAAAGTCCGCATCACGGCAGACGCCGCACCGATCCGCCTGTCGACCTCTCGCTCCCTTACACCCTCACTCGTGAACAAGACACCCAGATACTTAAACTCCTCCACTTGAGGAAAAATCTCCTCCCCGACCCGGAGAGGGCACTCCACCCTTTTCCGACTGAGAACCATTGTCTTAGATTTGGAGGTGCTGATTCTCATCCCAGCTGCTTCACATTCGGCTGCAAAACGCTCAAGCGAGAGTTGGAGAGCTCCACTTGAAGGCCCCAACAGTACAACATCATCTGCAAAAAGCAGAGATGCTATACTGAGGCCACCAAAACGGAAACCTTCAACGCTTCGGCTGCGCCTAGAAATTCTGTCCATAAAGGTTATGAACAGAATCGGTGACAAAGGGCAGCCTTGGCGGAGCCCAACCCTCACTGGAAACGATTCCGACTTACTGCCGGCAATGCGAACCAGACTCTGCATCGGTCATATAGGGACCGAACGGCCCGTATCAGCCGCTCCTGTACCCCATACTCCCGAAGTACCCTCCACAGAACTCCACGAGGGACACGGTCAAACGCTTTCTCCAAGTCCACAAAACACATGTAGAGTGGTTGGGCGAATTTCCATGCGCCCTCGAGGACCCTGCTAAGGGTGTAGAGCTGGTCCACTGTTCCGCGGCCGGGACGAAAACCACACTGTTCCTCCTCAATCTGAGGCTCGACTTTCCGACGGACCCGCCCCTCTAGGACCCCTGAATAGACCTTTCCAGGGAGGCTGAGGAGTGTGATCCCTCTGTAGTTGGAACACACCCTCCGGTCCCCCTTTTTAAAAAGGGGACCACCACCCCGGTCTGCCAATCCAGAGGCACTCTCCCCGATGACCACGCAATGTTGCAGAGGCGTGTCAGCTACTTCTACTTCTACTTCGCAACAATGTTTTTTTTGCGATTAGCCGTCTTTTTGTGTTTCAAGTTGTGAAAAATGCAGCAGGAAACTTTATGGCCGAGCAGGCATCTTTTCAGAATTATCTTCCCTGGCGTCCGCTCACTTTTTGTCATGAGTTTCAGACACTGTACAGTACAGTTTATGTCAGGGGTGTCAAACTCATTTCGCATCGCGGGCCACATATGGCCTAGGGAGATGTCAAGTGGGTCGGACCATTAAAATTCTACAATACTCTGCTAAAAATAGCAAAAATATCATGTATTTCCTTTGTTTTGGTGTAAAGAAGCCTAAGAACATAAGGGAAATATTGACATTTAATGAACTACCCTTTACAAAACATTTCATGAAACACCTCATATTTCCTTAGGCAAATGTGCAATTTACTTTTATCATTCACAAATATGCATTGCAACTGATCCCACTGATTGTACAAAGGCACAAAACTTTAATTGGTACTGAAAAATATAGTAATGCACTTTAAGATTAAATGAGACTTTTAAAGAAAGGGAATTTTTAAACCACTTACACATAAGCATTTAAAATCTAATTGTAATCCCTGTGTACACCTTACAAACTAAGGAGAGTGATTTTAAATGTGTAATGAAGAAAGTGTTCACCTGTCCTGTAAATCTGTAAACTTCATACATGAAACATACATACACATACAATACATACTTAAAATTTATGGAGTTGTATGAACAGTAGAATTCCATCACAGAACCTTTGTTTTGAAGCTGCTGACTAACATTAAAGTGTGGTATGGCAGGCTGTGGGTAATGTTGCTGTCGCTGAGAAGTTTGTCAAACTGACGGTTCAAACCTCTGGACCGGATGACATTTACAGTGCGAACAACCACCTCCATGACGTGGTCCATTTTCAGCGACTTGCAACACAATGCCTCCTGGTGCAAAATACAGTGAAATGTCCAGAAACGATCTCCTCCATTAAGGGCTTGTACTTTGTCTTTGAACTTTCAGCCGCCTTCATCATGCATCGTTTAACAAAGTCACCGTCGAAATACGGCTTCGATGCTAATGCTATTTCGCTAGCAAGTAAGTAGCTGGCTTTTACCGCTGCTTCATTGACTTCTCGGCTCCGGATGAAAGTTGACTGCTGTTTCCTCAGACCCGCCAGCGATTCGTTAATCTTTTCTCTTCTCAATTGTCCTTGCAACCCGTCATATTTTTCGCTGTGATGAGTCTCGTAGTGGCGTCGAATTTTATATTCCTTCAATCCCGAAACGTGTTGCAAACACACCAAGCACAAAGGTTTTCCGTGCATCTCTGTAAATAAATAGGATGTGGTCCATTTCTCTTTGAAAATTCTACACTCCTTATCTACTTTTCTCCGTTTGGATAACGACATTTTGGCTAATGAGGGTGTAGCGGAGAGGTAGAGACCAAGGTATTAACAACGTCGTAACAAGCAGCAGATGGCGCATTGACACCGTCTGCTGTTTTCAGTCTGTCTCAGTGATGCGGCGTGTCTTCTACTCTGATGGAAAGAGTGCGCCCCTTAGCGGATAATCCATGAATTGCAGCGAATTAAAAATATTAATTCCATGTCTTTTATGCATTTTTCCACTTTCAAATTATCCTGGGGTCCTGATCGAACTTCCTTGGGGGCCGGTTCCGGCCCGCGGGCCGTATGTTTGACACCCCTGGTTTATTTCTTTAATTACAATACAATAGCACATTTATTGTGCATAGAATAAGGTATATTTTGTGTAGTTTTAAGGCTTATTTCGTAGAAAATTATATTTTATGGGGACCTGGGAACGGATTGTTCTCATTTTAATGGTTTCTTATGGGGAATAAATGTTTGGCAGATGAAATTAAGAAGCAATTAAGTTCGTAAGCTGAGGTATCACCACAAAAGCACGAGTCAAGGAAAGGAACACTCAAGGAAAAGACAGAAAAGGACAGAATTGACCAGAGGCGGCAGGAAGTCACATATGTGCATGTCACAGTCATTGCAACCTTCACGCTTCAAATAGCAAATTTATTATGCATAGAATAAGGTATATTTTGTGTAGTTTTAAATGACAACCAACGTCTCCGGACAAGTTGTGTCCATAATTTGTAAAATGGCATCAAATGACTTCTACTGAGCGGATTTTACAAAAATTCCACCGCATATAGCTATATTTTACGTTTTAAGACTCGCGCTGAATATTCCGGAAGTCTTGTTTTTGAGTTGGTGACGAGTATGTATGTGACGTCACAGAATAAACGCCCCTGACTGAAAAAAGGACACTTGTAGCAGTCCTTCCATCACGCCAATGCTTGTTTGGTCTGAAAACCTTGTGTTGCACCAAAAAGAGCCAGAAGAGGGAGACCAAGCTCCATGTAAGGAATTTATCAGCCTGTGGAAACGGGCTCATTAATCCTCACAGGAGCTTGGTATCCATTTTCTGCATCTGTTTTGGTGATACATTTCCCCCCAATGTTGCCTCAAAATGGCACGGAATAAATTCTTTAATCGATTGCAAACATGTATGCTTTCCTCTTCAGAACTATTTGAATCATATTCATAACTGGATGTGTAACAAGAAAGCACATTCTTCGAATCTGAAGCCATTGTTTTGATTCTCCAGCAATGCAAGACGTCTTGGCGTGACGTCACGAACTGGGGGCGGGACTTTCTGAAAGTGCCCAATTCGCAGCTCAATTTTTTGCAGATTTTGGACACTTTAAGTCATTTTTATTGGTGTTTTGCATTTGAATAAAAATATCAGACTGCGTGTTTTGGGTATTTTAGATGCTATAAAACGTTTTTCTGATGTCAGTTAGAATCAGAATCAGAATCCGAATCCGAATCATCTTTATTGCCAAGTATGTAGAACACACAAGGAATTTGTTTCCGGTAGAACACGCTGCACTAGTATTAGGGAACAAAAAAGTGACGTCGGTTGTCCTTTAAGGCTTATTTAGTCGAAACGTATATGTTTTATGGGGACCTGGGAACGGATTATTCTCATTTTAAAGGTTTCTTCTGGGAAATAAATGTTCGGCAGATGAACTTTTCACCTTATACACACTTTCTGGGAATCAATTAAGTGAGCTGAGGTATCATTGTATTTCTTTCTTCACACATTATTTACTCGCTAAGGAGACCCTCTAGTAATACCGTACCTGGCTAACTATTAGCTATTAGCTAGCTTGCTAGCTAGCTTACTATTTGTCTTACTATTCTATTTGAGTTACTTCTGGGTTGAGTGAATGCTGGCGCGTGTGGCTGCCAATGCTCACCTACAGAAAAAAAATATCCTGTAACTGTGAAGTCACTTTGAGAGTTTTGAAAGGCGCTTAAAATGAAATGTATTATTATTATTGTTATTATTATTATTATTATTATTATTATTATTATTATTATTATTATTATTATTATTATTATTATTATTATTATTAATATTATTATTATTATAAAAACAAGTCCAAGATGGCGCCCAAGTAGGCAGCCGTCAGCAAGAGCTCTCATGAGCTTTGCTTTTTTTGTTGTTTTGTGTTTTATTTTGTCTCTGCTGTTGTGGAATGAATACAGATTGTTTTTCGGCATTTTTGACCATGACATTCATCAAGGAGGAGACTGTGCTGAGCGGTTGTGCCTTTTCGGCAGCATGAATATGCCAGTACTGTTTTTGAATGGGAGGAATGTCGGTGCCATTCGACTGCCATCGCTGGCCAGCTCCGGGGCCATTGTGCTTTTTCGCGCCTGTAATGGGCAGCATCTTCACAGCCCCGCTTTCTTCAGCGGAAAGGTCGGTGCTGTTGGACAGTCTGCGGATGGATGCATGGCTTGAGGAGCCCGCGATAAGAAGAAAAGAGCATCAGCGCAGAGCGCCAATGCGTATGTTGCGGCTTGGAATTGAAGCAGATTTATGTGGGACAGGAGATGTGTGACAATCTCTTTTCGTCAATGGATGCTACAGCTGCGTGTTTGCTTTCAACATTTAGCTTGTAGTCGACGTGCACGTTCCACGATGATGTCCTTGATCCACTTGTGGAAAGACGATTTGATCCTCTCCTCTTTCATCTAGAACTGCTTTATGTCATCACAAAGAGGGTACAGCAAGTCCTGAAAAATGAATGTCTCTCCGTGTCTTTGTTTTGTCATATTGTCTTTGTCTGTCATAGTATTTGTTATTTAGGTTTTTTTTTGTTCTCTTGACTTCAAGACGGCGCCGCGAGAGTGGCTGCCTTTCCAGCAGCTCCTGTATTGTGTTGTTCTATTTTCATTCCTTTCATCACTTTGCTGCTGTGAAATGAAAATTTCTCCACTGTGAGACTAATAAAGGCAAATCCAATCAATTCCAATTATTATTATCATAATTATCTTGTACAGTACAGGACGTGTAGTAAAACACGGCACACTTTTTACAGTGGCAGCTGTGGACATAGCACTACTGAAGACCGAGGAGTGACACTTATGGCTCACTACTGCGGTCCTTGTTGTGCACGCACGCCACAGTTTGAATCACAATGCACAAGACAGACAACAAAGCACCAAATAACGTGTTGTGGCGGCGGAGCGACCCAGATTAAATTACGAGTTTATTTACAGGCTGAAATCTCATGATGGCCCATCCAGCCGCCGCGTTAAGCAGCCACCCGACCAAAACGATGACAAGCGCTCTCCCGATAAGAATTTAATCTCGATGATTTTATGAATCAAATTCCTCAGCGCCGGCCGGCTGGGCTGAAAAGAGATTTAATGATTGCATCTGTTTTTTTTCAAGCGTCCAAATCGGATTTGGACGCTTGGGTCGATGGGCATTTGCCTGCGTTAATGTCCACGTGGAGGTTGGAGTCATTTAGGGATTGATCCCCCCCCCCTCACCCTCGCCCGGCCGTGCCAAGGCCACGTTGGAGGCTCGTATGTTTCCTGATCCCATCCCGGGAATGAGATTTGTATGCTAATATGGCAGCTAAGAGTCACTTGCAGCCTGACGGAGGGAGAAATGTGCTTCAGCAATTCTCAACCGTCGCACAGTCGAATTTCATGACCAATCCTCCTTTTTTTTCTTCGTCCTTGCCTTGAGATTTTTTTGCATGCATTCAATAGATAGCTAGCTCATCGAGAAAAGTCGGCTAGCTAGCTATTTATTAGCTGGCTGGCTATCTAGCTAGCTATCTGGTTAAAAACCAGATAGCTAGCTAGATAGCTGTCTCTTAGCTATCTATTAGCTATGTATTTACTGGCTAGTTAGCTTTCTATCTATTTGACTTTTTCTGGGTTGAGTGAACGCTGGCGCGTGTTGTTATCTATTAGCTATTGTTGGAGGATAGCGGCCTTCTCTCCTCCGCATGTTCGTTAATATCGGATGATGAGTATTTTGGTAATCCAAATAAAAGCTGGAGTTGGTGAACAGTACTTTCGAAGGGTTTATTTGCAGAATATTCCAGACACACATGATTTACAGGCAAGGGCTGCATGATCACGAGTGTGTTCACATCATGGACACACAACATATTTATTTCATCAGAAGGGCGGTATCAAGACTATGGCGAGACACGCGGCATTCTTCCTAAACAATTCCTAGCTTTTATCAGTCTGTCTCCACAAAGTCTCCAGTAAGCAGTGTATCAAGGTTAACAGATGGCTCCAGGAATGACCTTGGTTCACTCTGCGTATCAGAAGGTTATAGAGTCTAAGTAAATATGGCGGAAGACACACATCATGACATTATTGAAGATGCACATCATTACATTGTTGAAGACACAAATTATGACATTATTTAAGACGCACATCATGACATTGTCATGACATATCATTAAGAAAAGCAAAATACTATGGCAAAGTCTTAACTAAACAAGTTATTATTATTATTATTATTATTATTATTATTATTATTATTATTATTATTATTATTATTATTATTATTATTATTATTATAGAATATTTGGCAATAAAGCTGCCTTTGCCTTTTTGGACTGATAACTTGTAATAATCCTTCATTCCCCCTTTCGGACTCGAAAGATTCCGACCCCGAGAATGAATGAAATTTATTACAAGTAGAAGCAGCGTCACAATCAATGGGAGTTGGCACAACATTAAGCAAGTGCTGTCTGGAAAGACTGGACATCATTTTCCTATCAGTCAAACATGGGCAATGACCACATGTAGATTATTGAGGGATGTTTCCTATCCATGCGGTAACAGGTCTCTGCTAGGGAGGGTTCATAAAGGATTTGACGGAATTGAGTTGATCATTTGAAACACCAAGGCCAAGAGAAGGGCTGTTGTAACTTTGACTGGGAATGTCATTGTGCGACGGGAGGTGTTTTGCTTGTTTTGAGAGGGGCTCAGCAGTCTCTGTTTTAGCTCTGCAGTCATCAGGACAAATATGGCGCAGTTGTTTTTTTTTTCTTCTTTTCTCTGGACCTTAGGTTTACCACCTTGTCCCAGGTTGACACCGTGAAATATGTATACCGTGAAATCAACCTTTGTTTGAATGATGCCATCAATGGATGGCAGGGGTGGCAGCTGGGGTTGGATCAGTGGACGTGGTTACAACGTCAGTGGACGTGGTTACCTACAAGTGAAACCATGTCTCAGTGAGCTGAGCTGTTTCCTAAATCTGAATCATTGTTCCTCCCGAACAGTAGAGAGTAGACCCCATTCAATTTAAACGTTGTGGGCGCAATAGCTGTAGTAATAAATTGGATAAGCAGAACTTGGTAATAAGGTATATTTTGTGTAGTTTTAAGGCTTATTTCGTAGAAAATTATATTTTATGGGGACCTGGGAACGGATTGTTCTCATTTTAATGGTTTCTTATGGGAAATAAATGTTTGGCAGATGAAATTAAGAAGCAATTAAGTTCGTAAGCTGAGGTATCACCACAAAAGCACGAGTCAAGGAAAGGAACACTCAAGGAAAAGACAGAAAAGGACAGAATTGACCAGAGGCGGCAGGAAGTCACATATGTGCATGTCACAGTCATTGCAACCTTCACGCTTCAAATAGCAAATTTATTATGCATAGAATAAGGTATATTTTGTGTAGTTTTAAAGGACAACCAACGTCTCCGGACAAGTTGTGTCCATAATTTGTAAAATGGCATCAAATGACTTCTACTGAGCGGATTTTACAAAAATTCCACCGCATATAGCTATATTTTACGTTTTAAGACTCGCGCTGAATATTCCGGAAGTCTTGTTTTTGAGTTGGTGACGAGTACGTATGTGACGTCACAGAATAAACGCCCCTGACTGAAAAAAGGACACTTGTAGCAGTCCTTCCATCACGCCAATGCTTGTTTGGTCTGAAAACCTTGTGTTGCACCAAAAAGAGCCACAAGAGGGAGACCAAGCTCCATGTAAGGAATTTATCAGCCTGTGGAAACGGGCTCATTAATCCTCACAGGAGCTTGGTATCCATTTTCTGCATCTGTTTTGGTGATACATTTCCCCCCAATGTTGCCTCAAAATGGCACGGAATAAATTCTTTGATCGATTGCAAACATGTATGCTTTCCTCTTCAGAACTATTTGAATCATATTCATAACTGGATGTGTAACAAGAAAGCACATTCTTCGAATCTGAAGCCATTGTTTTGATTCTCCAGCAATGCAAGACGTCTTGGCGTGACGTCACGAACTGGGGGCGGGACTTTCTGAAAGTGCCCAATTCGCAGCTCAATTTTTTGCAGATTTTGGACACTTTAAGTCATTTTTATTGGTGTTTTGCATTTGAATAAAAATATCAGACTGCGTGTTTTGGGTATTTTAGATGCTATAAAACGTTTTTCTGATGTCAGTTAGAATCAGAATCAGAATCCGAATCCGAATCATCTTTATTGCCAAGTATGTAGAACACACAAGGAATTTGTTTCCGGTAGAACACGCTGCACTAGTATTAGGGAACAAAAAAGTGACGTCGGTTGTCCTTTAAGGCTTATTTAGTCGAAACGTATATGTTTTATGGGGACCTGGGAACGGATTATTCTCATTTTAAAGGTTTCTTATGGGAAATAAATGTTCGGCAGATGAACTTTTCACCTTATACACACTTTCTGGGAATCAGTTAAGTGAGCTGAGGTATCATTGTATTTCTTTCTTCACACATTATTTACTGGCTAACGAGACCCTCTAGTAATACCGTACCTGGCTAACTATTAGCTATTAGCTAGCTTGCTAGCTAGCTTACTATTTGTCTTACTATTCTATTTGAGTTACTTCTGGGTTGAGTGAATGCTGGTGCGTGTGGCTGCCAATGCTCACCTACAGAAAAAAAATATCCTGTAACTGTAAAGTCACTTTGAGAGTTTTGAAAGGCGCTTAAAATGAAATGTATTATTATTATCGTTATTATTATTATTATTATTATTATTATTATTATTATTATTATTATTATTATTATAAAAAGAAGTCCAAGATGGCGCCCAAGTAGGCAGCCGTCAGCAAGAGCTCTCATGAGCTTTGCTTTTTTTGTTGTTTTGTGTTTTATTTTGTCTCTGCTGTTGTGGAATGAATACAGATTGTTTTTCGGCATTTTTGACCATGACATTCATCAAGGAGGAGACTGTGCTGAGCGGTTGTGCCTTTTCGGCAGCATGAATATGCCAGTACTGTTTTTGAATGGGAGGAATGTCGGTGCCATTCGACTGCCATCGCTGGCCAGCTCCGGGGCCATTGTGCTTTTTCGCGCCTGTAATGGGCAGCATCTTCACAGCCCCGCTTTCTTCAGCGGAAAGGTCGGTGCTGTTGGACAGTCTGCGGATGGATGCATGGCTTGAGGAGCCCGCGATAAGAAGAAAAGAGCATCAGCGCAGAGCGCCAATGCGTATGTTGCGGCTTGGAATTGAAGCAGATTTATGTGGGACAGGAGATGTGTGACAATCTCTTTTCGTCAATGGATGCTACAGCTGCGTGTTTGCTTTCAACATTTAGCTTGTAGTCGACGTGCACGTTCCACGATGTTGTCCTTGATCCACTTGTGGAAAGACGATTTGATCCTCTCCTCTTTCATCTAGAACTGCTTTATGTCATCACAAAGAGGGTACAGCAAGTCCTGAAAAATGAATGTCTCTCCGTGTCTTTGTTTTGTCATATTGTCTTTGTCTGTCATAGTATTTGTTATTTCGGTTTTTTTTTTGTTCTCTTGACTTCAAGACGGCGCCGCGAGAGTGGCTGCCTTTCCAGCAGCTCCTGTATTGTGTTGTTCTATTTTCATTCCTTTCATCACTTTGCTGCTGTGAAATGAAAATGTCTCCACTGTGAGACTAATAAAGGCAAATCCAATCAATTCCAATTATTATTATCATAATTATCTTGTACAGTACAGGACGTGCAGTAAAACACGGCACACTTTTTACAGTGGCAGCTGTGGACATAGCACTACTGAAGACCTAGGAGTGACACTTATGGCTCACTACTGCGGTCCTTGTTGTGCACGCACGCCACAGTTTGAATCACAATGCACAAGACAGACAACAAAGCACCAAATAACGTGTTGTGGCGGCGGAGCGACCCAGATTAAATTACGAGTTTATTTACAGGCTGAAATCTCATGATGGCCCATCCAGCCGCCGCGTTAAGCAGCCACCCGACCAAAACGATGACAAGCGCTCTCCCGATAAGAATTTAATCTCGATGATTTTATGAATCAAATTCCTCAGCGCCGGCCGGCTGGGCTGAAAAGAGATTTAATGATTGCATCTGTTTTTTTTCAAGCGTCCAAATCGGATTTGGACGCTTGGGTCGATGGGCATTTGCCTGCGTTAATGTCCACGTGGAGGTTGGAGTCATTTAGGGATTGATCCCCCCCCCCCCCACCCTTGCCCGGCCGTGCCAGGGCCACGTTGGAGGCTCGTATGTTTCCTGATCCCATCCCGGGAATGAGATTTGTATGCTAATATGGCAGCTAAGAGTCACTTGCAGCCTGACGGAGGGAGAAATGTGCTTCAGCAATTCTCAACCGTCGCACAGTCGAATTTCATGACCAATCCTCCTTTTTTTCTTCGTCCTTGCCTTGAGATTTTTTTGCATGCATTCAATAGATAGCTAGCTCATCGAGAAAAGTCGGCTAGCTAGCTATTTATTAGCTGGCTGGCTATCTAGCTAGCTATCTGGTTAAAAACCAGATAGCTAGCTAGATAGCTATCTCTTAGCTATCTATTAGCTATGTATTTACTGGCTAGTTAGCTTTCTATCTATTTGACTTTTTCTGGGTTGAGTGAACGCTGGCGCGTGTTGTTATCTATTAGCTATTGTTGGAGGATAGCGGCCTTCTCTCCTCCGCATGTTCGTTAATATAGGATGATGAGTATTTTGGTAATCCAAATAAAAGCTGGAGTTGGTGAACAGTACTTTCGAAGGGTTTATTTACAGAATATTCCAGACACACATGATTTACAGGCAAGGGCTGCATGATCACGAGTGTGTTCACATCATGGACACACAACATATTTATTTCATCAGAAGGGCGGTATCAAGACTATGGCGAGACACGCGGCATTCTTCCTAAACAATTCCTAGCTTTTATCAGTCTGTCTCCACAAAGTCTCCAGTAAGCAGTGTATCAAGGTTAACAGATGGCTCCAGGAATGACCTTGGTTCACTCTGCGTATCAGAAGGTTATAGAGTCTAAGTAAATATGGCGGAAGACACACATCATGACATTATTGAAGATGCACATCATTACATTGTTGAAGACACAAATTATGACATTATTTAAGACGCACATCATGACATTGTCATGACATATCATTAAGAAAAGCAAAATACTATGGCAAAGTCTTAACTAAACAAGTTATTATTATTATTATTATTATTATTATTATTATTATTATTATTATTATTATTATTATTATTATTATTATTATTATTATTATTATAGAATATTTGGCAATAAAGATGCCTTTGCCTTTTTGGACTGATAACTTGTAATAATCCTTCATTCCCCCTTTCGGACTCGAAAGATTCCGACCCCGAGAATGAATGAAATTTATTAAAAGTAGAAGCAGCGTCACAATCAATGGGAGTTGGCACAACATTAAGCAAGTGCTGTCTGGAAAGACTGGACATCATTTTCCTATCAGTCAAACATGGGCAATGACCACATGTAGATTATTGACGGATGTTTCCTATCCATGCGGTAACAGGTCTCTGCTAGGGAGGGTTCATAAAGGATTTGACGGAATTGAGTTGATCATTTGAAACACCAAGGCCAAGAGAAGGGCTGTTGTAACTTTGACTGGGAATGTCATTGTGCGACGGGAGGTGTTTTGCTTGTTTTGAGAGGGGCTCAGCAGTCTCTGTTTTAGCTCTGCAGTCATCAGGACAAATATGGCGCAGTTGTTTTTTTTTCTTCTTTTCTCTGGACCTTAGGTTTACCACCTTGTCCCAGGTTGACACCGTGAAATATGTATACCGTGAAATCAACCTTTGTTTGAATGATGCCATCAATGGATGGCAGGGGTGGCAGCTGGGGTTGGATCAGTGGACGTGGTTACAACGTCAGTGGACGTGGTTACCTACAAGTGAAACCATGTCTCAGTGAGCTGAGCTGTTTCCTAAATCTGAATCATTGTTCCTCCCGAACAGTAGAGAGTAGACCCCATTCAATTTAAACGTTGTGGGCGCAATAGCTGTAGTAATAAATTTGATAAGCAGAACTTGGTTACAGGGAACGCAGCAACCCTCACACAATGTCAAGAGAGCTGAACAATAAAATATAAGCGAAATTAAGACAGAACACTAAATTCTCCACAATTCTGACCACAAGGGCGGGGTTACGCCGGAACGATCTATCCATTCAGTGTGCTGAGCCCTCGGGGCGAGGTTGAACTGAACTGTTCACCAAACATCGCACACGCTCAACCAAAAGCACATCGACTGCCAAACAGTCCCACAACGCCATCAGAGACGTGACTGTCACTCGTTTTGCTTCCAATAGCCCAATAGGCTCCTTCAGTATAATTTGCATGCTTCTGGACACTGTAGTGGAGATAGCGGATCCCATCAACACGTGTCATTCATTTCTATTTGATTACAAATAAAAATGGATCCCCAATGCAGCAACCTGGTTAACTAATTTAAACTCATCTGGTACGCCATGAGGAACTCCAAATGCACCAACGTAGGTGGAATCTCAAAACCTCAGGGAAGTGCCATGTCCGTAACGGATAAGCCCTTTCTCCGTCATCGACGATAGCGCATATGTATCCTCTGCTCTGAACCGAAACATAGTCATCGGAAAGCTCTCAATTATTTTCCATATCATTTTACCTATTATTACATGATAACTCCCCCTTTAAAATTAGAAATAAAACCAAAATAAAATCCTTATCTGCCAATCAATAAATTAATATAGAATCAACTTCAAATTCTTCTTTCTACATTTAAAGCTAACCATAAACTTGCCCCCCCATACCTATCTGACCTTCTTCAACTTTCTATTCCCTCAGATCTTTTTCCTCCCTACATCTCTGTGTGCCCCCTCCTGCCCGTCTCTGCACGACGGGGGACACAGCTTTCAGCTGCTCTGCCCCAAACTCTGGAACTCACTTCCTCCCAACATACATTCGTAACATCAATTCTCTTCTCTTGCCTTCAAATCCCATCTCAAAACCCACCTACTTAAAATTGCATTTTCTGTGTAGCTCTATCTCATCTTTCTATTTATATTTGTATTTTAGTTATTGTATTCTATGCTTGTCTGTGACTTCGATGAAAAGGTTTCTTCAGCCGTCATCTGTACTTTTTTGAAGGTGTTGGACATTTCGCTTCTTATCCAAGATGCTTCTTCAATGAACTAAAGTCTTACTGGTAGTATCGGCCCTATATATATATATATAAATATATATATATATATATATATATATATATATATATATATATATATATATATCCCTAATGTCCAGACATGGCGGCGCCGGACACTGCTATGATAGGTCCCGACTCTCAGGTTGGGAGGAGCAGAGGACCACTCCCTGCAGCCCCAACGATTGTTCCTACATTCCTGACTAACGACTGGCCTGATTGCCCCACTCCCTCCGGTATCACCTCATCAGCATTACTAATGTTGCCTAACCTATGTTGCCTAAGCAGGGTATTGTACGAACGATCCAAATTGAACCTCACCCCACTATATCGGTTTAATGAAGGATTTAGCTTTTTTATGAAAATTGCTTCTTTTACTCCCCTTTCAAACCATCTATGTTCTTTTGCTAAGATTTTAACCTCATTGTCATCAAATGAGTGGTTGGTAGCTTTTAGGTGCATATGTACTGCTGATGAAGGCCCATTAGTATTATCCCTGCAATGTTGATGAAGTCTTTTTTTGAGAACTTGTTTAGTCTCCCCAATGTATTGCTCTTTACAATTTTCATTATTACAATGTATTGAATAAACTACATTACGTTTTTCATTTGGCAGCCTATCTTTTGGATGCACTAATCTTTGCCTTAAAGTGTGTATCGGTTTGAAATAAGTAGGAATTTTGTGTTGCCAAAGTACTCTTTGTAGTTTTTCAGAAGCGCTGCGCCCACTTTCTTATGTACTCATGAGTGTTCGACCAACAACCCTCCGCATACGCCAGCAACGAGGCTAATGTGGCGTTTGTCACCGTCCTACTTACCGACCAGGCAGCTTCCTGGGTGTTGGTGGTCTGGGAGTCACAACCCGAACTCTCTGCCTCTTACCCGGACTTCATGGCCGAGTTACGCCAGGTGTTTCATCACCTGGTCACAGAGAGCGAAGCAGAGGACTGCTCCTGTACTGTCAACAAGGGACTCATTCGGCCGCCGAATCCTCCATCGCCTTTTCATTTGGCAGCCTATCTTTTGGAGGCACTAATCTTTGCCTTAAAGCAGGAGTCGGGAACCTATGGCTCGCGAGCCATATATGGTTCTTTTGATGATTGCATATGTCTCGGCGATAAATATTACATATTATAATACGATACGACCAGTCAGACTTTAGTTCGCTGACGAAGCCTCTTGGATAGGAGGCGAAACGTCCGAAACCTTCACTTTTGTACAGATGACGGCTGAAGAAACCTTCTCATCGATGGACCACTCCTGTACGACTGAGAGCTTACACAGACGTACATATTATAATACATATTGTCGTTTTTTTCGTCGTTCATTTCCCGTTGGGGCTGCAGTTGGCGAAAAGCGCCATTTTGATTGGATGACACTGACCTAGAATGGCCGAAAGCGGCATGTTGATTGGATGATAGTGGCCGTCATGTTGAAACAGGTAAATGCCCAACTAGTGCACTTCACGCCCAACTAGTGCACTTCAGCGTGAAAGCACTGGAGCATTAGAGGAGAGAAAATGTTCTGATTCTAATTTGAAATGAAACAATACCATCGATGAAACAGTCGAATGCCAGTGACATTTTAACAAGCCCCATGTTAACGTTAGCATCAACATACTTCTGCGAGAAGTAGATTGCAGATAGCAAGTGTGGAAGCTTATGAGCCGTGTGCAGGCTAGCTAGCAGTAACTTCGCCTCTGGACCGGCAAATTGAATTTCATTCCGATTGTTTTCCTGGATTTTTACCAAACACGAGAAACGGAAAACCATCCATGTTAACGGTGAGTACTATCACAAAGTTATTTTAAATAATACATTCTGATATTTTGTTGAAAAGTGGCCGCGCGTACGCGCGTGTGTGTGCGCGCGCATGCGAGTGTTTGTATGTGCACGCGCGCGTGCGTGTGGCTCTCGCTTAAAAACATTTCTAAATATTTTACTTTTATGGCTCTCTTAGTCAAAAAGGTTCCCGACCCCTGCCTTAAAGTGTTTATCGGTTTGAAATAAGTAGGAATTTTGTGTTGCCAAAGTACTCTTTGTAGTTTTGCAGAAACTCCTGCAATTTAAGGTACTGCTACTCTTCTCCTTTTTGTATCTACAGAATTTTTGTCTGTGACTGTAAAGTGTCCATGATAGCCGCTTGAAAGTATGTATTAGCTAGCTAGTTAGCTTTCTATCTATTTGAGTGCTTGTGGCGCGTGTGGCTGCCCCTGCTCACCGACAGAAAAATTTATCCTGTGACTGCAAAAGTGACCTGGAGAGTTTTGAAAGGCGCTTATAAACGAAATGTATTATTATTATCTCTCTCATCTCATCTCATTTTCCGTACCGCTTATTCCACATTAGGGTCGCGGGGGTTGCTGGAGCCTATCTCAGCTGTCTGCGGGCACGAGGCGGGGGACACCCCGAATTGGTTGCCAGCCAATCGCAGGGCACACAAAGACGTACAACAGTCACTCTCACACTCACACCTTGGGACAATTTGAGCTATGTATTAGCTAGCTAGTTAGCTTTCTATCTATTTGAGTGCTTGTGGCGCGTGTGGCTGCCCCTGCTCACCCACAGAAAAATTTATCCTGTGACTGCAAAAGTGACCTGGAGAGTTTTGAAAGGCGCTTATAAACGAAATGTATTATTATTATCTCTCTCATCTAATCTCATTTTCCGTACCGCTTATTCCTCATTAGGGTCGCGGGGGTTGCTGGAGCCTATCTCAGCTGTCTGCGGGCACGAGGCGGGGGACACCCCGAATTGGTTGCCAGCCAATCGCAAGGCACACAAAGACGTACAACAGTCACTCTCACACTCACACCTAGGGACAATTTGCGGTGGTCAATCTGCCTGCCATGCATGTTTTTGGAGTGTGGGAGGAAACCGGAGGACCCGGAGAAAACCCACGCGGGTCCGGGGAGAACGTGCAAACTCCACACAGGGAGGCCGGACCGGGACGCGAACCAGCGACCTGTGCACTGTGAAGCCGGTGTGCTAACCACTCGACTACCAGGCCGCCCTTATTATTATTATTATTATTATTATTATTATTATTATTATTATTATTATTATTATTTTTATTATTATTATTATTATTATCATCAACCATCGCACAGTCGAATTTCATGACCAATCCTCCACAAACCAAAATGTTCCATTTAATTTCTTCGTCCTTGCGATTTTTTTGCATGCATTCAATAGATAGCGAGCCTGTCGACAAAAGTCGACTAGCTAGCTACCTATTAGCTGGCTGGCTATCTAGCAAGCTATCTGGTTACTAACCAGATAGCTAGCCAGATACCTATCCTTTGTCACATCCTGATTGGCGTCAGGTGCGCACCCCTCCCCTCCCTGTTCCTCCGACTCGGACACCTGATTTCCATTCCCTAATGTGCCTTCTGACTATAAAAGTCACCTGGTTATCCTCAGTATTCACCGTGTATTCACTTCGTCATTTTCCACTTCTGTATGCCAGGTTTGATCACTCTCCCTTTGTGCTGTTGTTTTTTTGGTGTGCCTCCGCCGAGTACTTCGGATCCAGCTCCTTTTTGTGCGACGAGGTCGTTTTGTTTTTTGCCTCGTGCGGACGTGACCGAATACACCGGCCACTATGGTTCCCGCCAATGGAGGCAAGTTTATGTCCGCACTAGTTCATCAGGCGGAGCGTTTGAGCCAGCTGGCACAAGACATCACGGAGATCCGCGGTACGATGTCCATGTTGGTTCAACACTTTGAAGGGGTTGATACACGGGGCCGCGACTTTGACGGGTTCTCCCACTCCCTTGGTAAGCAGTCGCGATCTCCCCTTACCACACCCAGCACGTTACGGAGGTGAACCCGAGTGCTGCACCCAATTTCTTATGCAGTACTCATTGGTGTTCGACCAACAACCCTCCGCATACGCCAGCAATGTGGCTAATGTGGCGTTCGTCACCGGCCTACTTACCGATCAGGCAGCTTCCTGGGTGTTGGTGGTCTGGGAGTCCCAACCCGAACTCTGTGCCTCTTACCCGGACTTCGTGGCCGAGTTACTCCAGGTGTTTCATCACCCGGTCACAGAGAGCGAAGCAGAGGGACTGCTCCTGGACTGTCAACAAGGGACTCGTTCAGCCACCGAATACTCCATCGCTTTCCGCATCCTGGCCGCCCGGAGCGGGTAAGACGATTGTTCGCTGAGAGGAGTGCTGACTCACCGCCGCACTCAAGGACGAGTTGGCGACACGTGACGCTGGCACAACTCTCAACGAACTGAACGAGTCGGCGTCAGGAGGGGAGCCAGGAGCCAATGCAGATGGGGGGGCGGAAGCGATCGCGCTAACTCCGGAGGACGTCGTACTCAAGGCCCCCCGCCGAAGACCCCCATCATCTGTGAGTCCCCTACCAAACGGTGGCCGCGGTCCCCGGCGAACTTAAAGAGTTTGATGTTTCTCTTTATTTGTAAGTAGGTTCGTTGTCAGATCTCCGAGGCAGGTGACACGCAGAGTTGATCGTGGCGTGAAGTCGAACAAGTCGTGCTATGAAATTCCTTGCGATGCTGAGCAGGTCTCTGCGAGCTGTGTGTCTGTCTGGGTCTGAGTCCGAGATGAGTCTGATTCTCTCTGTCCCGCGACAGCTACTTTTATACCATTTTCAAGCGTGCGATATGCGTCAGGCTGAGACGCACATCAAGGAGATCAAGGGCTTGAAAGACATCGAAGCCGCGGTGCGCACTGGTGACGCCACAGACTCGATGCGGACGGCGACCATTATGCTGCTGGAGTTGGACGGCGATACGGGCGTTAGTGGACTCGGGGGCTGACGGGTGCTTTATTGACCCCCAACTCGCGTCTTCTTTGGCCTGCGGCATTGAGAAGTTGACGATACCTAAATCTCTCTCACTCGGAACAAGAAGCCCTGCGCACATACATTGACACCTCCCTCGCGGCTGGACTTATCCGACCCTCGTGTTCTCCGCTCGGCACGGGGTTCTTTTTCATCGAGAAAAAGGACAAGACCCTGCGTCCGTGTGTCGACTACCGGGGTCTGAACGACATCACCATCGAAACAAGTACCCGCTCCCCCTCATGGATTTGGCCTTCGCACCCCTCCAATCCACCACTATGTTCACCAAGCTGTAGTTCGCATCAAAGATGGGGATGAATAGAAAACTTCATTCAAAACGCCCTTGGGGCATTTTGAATACATGGTGATGCCGTTCGGACTGACCAATGCTCCCGTCGTATTCCAAGGCCTTATTAATGATGTGCTCAATGTTTATGTTTTTGTTTATTAGGATGACATTTTGATTTTTTCCATATCCGCAGAACATCGGCAGCATCTGGCGCGGCTCCTGCAAAACCGTCTCTACGTTAAGGCAGAGTTCCACGTCCGTTCTCTGTCTTTCCTAGGGTTCATCGTGGAGCAGGGGCAACTTCGGGCCGATCCCGCCAAGACGAAAGCGGTGGTAGATTGGCCAACCCCCAAGGCGCGCAAACAACTTCAGCGATGTTTGGGGTTTTCCACCGCTTTATACGCATTTATAGTCAGAAGGCACTACTTCTAACCCGTATCACTTCCACAAAGGTTCCGTTTAGGTGGACACCCGAAGCGGAGAGTTAGTTTAACCGCATGCGACACGCTTTTACCAACACCCCAGTATTACGCCAACCGGACCCGGACCGCGGGTTCTCGGTAGAGGTGGACGGCTCGGAGTTCGGGGTGGGTCGGTATTATCGCAGCGCTCCCCGTTCACCAGAAACTCCACTCATGCGCCTTCTTCCCCCATTGTCTCAGCCCCGCGGAGGCCTATTACGACGTGGGAAACCGGGAACTGCTGACAGTCATCCTGGCCTTGCATGAGTGGAGACACTGGCTCCAGGGGGGCTAAACATCCTTTCACGGTGTTCACCCACCATAGGAATCTGGCGGCCATCCGGCCCGCCAACAGACTGAATTCGTGCCAGGCTCGGTGGGCACTGTTCCTGACCCGCTTCAACTTCACCCTCACCTACTGCCCCGGTTCTCAAAACACCAAACCGGACGCCCTGTCACGCATCAATGAGCCGGCAGAGAGGGAGGAGGTCGCTACCAGCATCCTACCGGCGCAACACATCCCGAGCGCTCTGAGGTGGGAGGTGGAGAAGAAGGTTCAGGAGGCGCAAAGTGGTAACCAGGCTCCGAAGGGGTGTCCGGTGGATCAACTATTCATAATAATAATAATAATAATAATACATTTAATTTACAAGCGCCTTTCTGAACACCCAAGGACACGTTACAACAAAGACAGCACACAAAACAGTAAAATCATGCATAAAACAATAAATGATAAAACAGCATAATAAATTAGACCATGTAAGCAAGTTTAAACAGGTGGGTTTTCAGGTGAGATTTGAAAGTAGGAAGGGAGTCAATGTTGCGGATGTTGGGTGGAAGTGAGTTCCAGAGTTTAGGAGCGGAGCGGCTGAAAGCTCTGTACCCCATCGTTGTAAGACGGGCAGAGGCCGTGTAGAGGTGGAGGGAGGAAGAGGATCTGAGGGCCCGAGAAGGAACGGAGATTTGAATTAGGTCAGACAGATAGGGGGGGGCAAGGTTATGGATGGCGTTAAATGTAAACAGAAGTATCTTGAATTCAATACAGAGTTTAACAGGGAGCCAGTGGAGCTGTTGGAGGACAGGAGTGATGTGGTGAAATGAGGGGGTTTTTGTGATGATCCGGGCTGAGGAATTTTGGACTAGTTGGAGTTTATGGAGACATTTTTGATCGACCCCGAAAAGAAGTGAATTACAATAATCGATACGGGAGGTGACGAGACTGTGGACGAGGATAGCAGTGGTGTGAGGGGTGAGAGAGGGACGGAGACGATTGATATTGCGGAGGTGAAAATATGCAGACCGGGTTATGTTATTTATGTGGGAGTGAAAAGATAGTGTGCTATCAAGGATGACACCCAGGCTCTTAACCTGAAGGGCGGGGGACACGGTAGAATTGTCAATGGTGAGAGAGAAACTGTTTGCTTTGTGAAGGGTGGATTTTGTACCGACAAGGAGAAGTTCAGTTTTTTCGCTGTTTAGTTTGAGAAAGTTATGAGAAAACCAGGATTTGATTTCTGAGAGGCAAAGTGTAAGGGATGCAGGTGGAATAGAGGCGTCGGGTTTACTGGAGAGGTAGAGCTGGGTGTCATCCGCGAAGCAGTGAAAATGAATTCCAAATTTGCGGAAGATATCACCAAGGGGAAGAAGGTATATAATAATGAGAAGGGGCCCCAGGACAGAACCTTGGGGCACACCAGAAGACACAGGGGAGGACCGTGAAGTGAATGAGGTAATTTGGATAAACTGTGAGCGGCCAGTGAGGTAGGAGTGAAACCAACTAAGTTGGGTGTGTGTCACGCCTAGAGTGGAAAGTCGGTTGAGCAGGATGGGGTGAGAAATGGTGTCAAAGGCCGCAGACAGATCAAGAAGGATGAGAATAGAGAGGGAGCCGGTATCTGCTGCTATGAGAAGGTCGTTCGTGATTTTTATGAGGGCTGATTCAGTGCTGTGGCGGGGACGGAAACCAGACTGGAATTGTTCGTAGAGGTTATTGTGAGTGAGGTGAGAGTGGAGTTGACAGGCGACGTTTTTTTTCGAGAATTTTAGCGATAAATGGAAGATGCGAAATTGGACGTAGGTTATTGAAATCATTGGGATCGGAACCAAGTTTTTTAAGGATTGGCGTTACAGCTGAGGTTTTGAGAGGGACAGAAACAATTCCAGTGGACAGTGAGGAGTGAATAATAGCTGAAATAAAAGGGAGGAGAGCGGGTAGACAAGATTTGATGAGGACAGTAGGGATGGGGTCAAGTTGACAGGTGGAATTCTTGGACTTGGTGATGAGGTCAGAAAGTAAGGAGGGATGAGGGAGTTCAAAAGACGACAGCAGTTGATAGGGAGTAGGAAGGTTGAGGGAGGGGGGGGGATACAGAGGAGTGGAGGTGCTGGTGGATCTTGGTGGAAAGAAGTCCAAGATGGCGCCCGAGTAGGCAGCCTCAGCAAGTGCTCTCATGAGCCTTGCTTTTTTTGGTTGTTTTTGTCTTGTTTTGTGTTTTATTTTGTCACTTTGTGTTGTTGTGCATCGTGTGGAACAGATACAGATTGTTTTTCAGCATTTTTGACCACGACATTCATCAAGGAGGAGACTGTGCTGAGCGGTTGCGCCTTTTCGGCAGCATGAATATGCCAGTACTGTTTTTGAATGGGAGGAATGTCGGAGCCATTCGACTGCCATCGCTGGACACCAAAGGGGCCATTGTGCTTTTTTGCGCCTGTAATGGGCAGCATCTTCACAGCCCCGCTTTGTTTAGCGGAAAGGTCAGTGCTGTTGGACAGTCTGTGGCTGGATGGATGCATGGCTTGAGGAACCCGCGATAAGAAGAAAGGTGCGTCAGCGCAGAGCGCCGATGCGTATGTGGAACTGTTGCGGCTTGGAATTGAAGCAGATTTATGTGGAACAGGAGATGAGAGTCAATCTCTTTTCGTCAATGGATGCTACAGCTGCGTGTTTGCTTTCAACATTTAGCTTGTAGTCGACGTGCACATTCCACCATGATGTCCCTGATCCACTGGTGGAAAGACGCTTTGATTCTCTCCTCTTTCATCTAGAACTGCTTCATGTCATCACAAAGAGGGTACAGCAAGTCCTGAAGAATGAATGTCTCTCTGTGTCTTTGTTTGGTCATATTGTCTCTATGCTGTCATATTATTTGTTATTTAGTTTTTTTTTTTTTTTGTTCTTTTGACTTCAAGACGGCGCCGCGAGAGTGGCTGCCTTTCCAGCAGCTCATGTATTTTTGTTTTTCTACTTTCATTCCTTTCATCACTTTGCTGCTGTGAAATGTAAATTTCTCCACTGTGAGACTAATAAAGGCATATCCAATCCAATCCAATCTTGTTGATCTTTTCAGTGAAAAACAGAAGTAGTGCGTTAGGTGTCTGAGGAGTGAAAGTGTGGGGGGAGAGAGATAGGGGGTTGAATGATTTTGTTGTATAGGGAAAACAGAGTCCGTGAATTCCCACTGTTAGCATCAATCAGTCCAGAATAGTATTCCGATTTTGCGCGTGTGATAGAGTCCTTGTAGTGGGTGAGGTGAGCTGTGTACATGTCCTGGTGGGTGGTGAGGCCGGTCTTTCTGTAAAGTCTTTCCAGCTGCCGAGTTTTCGCCTTGGTGGAGCGGAGTTGGGCGGTGAACCAAGGGGCGGATCGAGTGAATTGGACTGACCGGGATTTTACAGGAGCAAGGGTGTTGAGCATGTTTGCAAGGTCCGTGTTGTATGGGGAAACAAGTTCATTAGGGGGGGAGTTGTAGTCCGGATTGAGGTTGGCAGCCATTGCAGTGAGGGTGACAGTGTCAATGTGTTGGATGTTCCGATAAGTGATGATGCGCGGTGGCTTGGGGAGAGAGAGTGTGATGGGAACGTTAAATGAGACGAAGAAATGGTCCGTTACAGGCAGTTCGTTTGCTGTGCAGTTGGCGGGGGTAAAACCACAGCAGCATATTAAGTCCAGGGTATGCCTTTTTATATGCGTGGGGAAATCAGAGAATTGGTGTAAACCAAAACTCTCCAATGAGGAAATAAAGTCTTTGGTGAGGGGATGGGTGGAATTGTCAATGTGTATGTTGAAGTCCCCAAGGATAATAATATTTGGTGACAGAGTGGAGAGGTGTGTGAGGACAGCTGAGAAGTCTTTTAAAAAGTCACGATGTGGTTTAGGGGGACGATATACAGTGGCTATAACTGTGGGAGATGGACCAGAAATTTGACATGCAAGGCATTCAAATGAGAGAGTTTTCGGGACTGGTACTTGAGTGACTTTCCAGATCTCGCGGTAAAATATCGCGAGACCGCCTCCACGGCCCGAGAGGCGGGGTTTTGAGAGGTAAACAAACCCAGGTGGCGTCGTGTCGTTCAACTCGGAAAAGTCCCCCGCCGTTTGCCAGGTCTCATTCAAGCAGAAGAAGTCCAGCTTACGGTCACTAAGGATGTCTTGGATAAGACAACCCTTACCCGTAAGCGAGTGGATGTTCAGGAGGCCGAAGGTGACGCTGGTGGTGTCATTTTGAGGGGCATTGGCCGACCTAGCCAGGCCGGCCAACACACGGTGTTGCACGGAGCGGCTGTAACCTATGCGTGGCCGGCGGAAAGATGACCACAGGGAGGTGATATCCTTGGAGTCGTCGAGGTGAAAGTCTCGACGTGATCCGCGATGGATATACCTCCTGGAAGGGCGGCGAGCGATTCCCGGGAATCGGAAAATCGCCTGTGGCACGCTCGTCCACCGGGAGCGGAGTTCAAGCAGCTCTGACGCAGAATACTGCAGCCGTCCAACGGCTCGTTGGAGGAGCAACATGATAGCAACCAGCAACGTCCAGAGACAGGCAGCGTCCAGGTTAGCCCTCAACAGCGGGTACGGGTGGGTGGAGATGGTACGTGTTCTCGTCCGTGTTCTCGTTCGTGGTCCGGATAGACAACCGGAATCACGAGACAATCCGACAGCCAAAGCGGATTGGAGTTCGACCATAAGTTCCTCTGGTGACTGTCGAGTATTTCCAGTGGTTACAGGAATCGTAAAAACCAAAAGAAGCCAAAATGTTTGCGGGCGAACAGCGGCAGCCAAAAGCGCGCCAGTGTATACTCGACCCCCCGCACTGCGCGCTCAGGTGCTGCACTGGGGACACGCCTCCAGTGCCGCCTGTCACCCTGGAGTCAACAGGACGATCCACCTTGTAGTCCAGCTGTTCTGGTGGCCGGAGCTCAGGACGGACATCGCTGACTTCGTGAAGGCATGCCCGGCCTGCGCCTGTGGGAAGAAGGTCTCTCACCAGCCCCCGGCGGGACATCTCCAGCCACGGCCAGTCCCCTCCCGACCTTGGTCCCACATCTCCCTGGATTTCGTCACGGGTCTTCCCCCTTCCTATGGCAAGACGATCGTCCTCACTGTGGCACAATGGCAACAAGTAGTCCATCTCCCATAGTTTCACCTGCATTTCGGAGTGCTGTGATGGCTTTTTCGTCGTTCCTCTTTTGAAGCGACGTGAGCGTGGTGTACAGATTTATTATCCGTGGTTTTCCTTTCCCAGCATAATATTCCCTCAATATCTTCAAAGACTTTCTTCCATCATCAGGTACATCTCTCATTATTAGTTAGAGGCTCTTGTTATCAACCATATTTATCAATTCGGCATACGCATCGGCATTTTTGTCTGCATCCGTAGCCATATCGGAACTCGTCGCCACCGGCTCTCCCAGCACGGCTTTCTTTCGTCCCAATAAATGGAAATGTCCAAGCATTTTTGTTTCCCATATCTCATACTTAGCTTAATCTCCGTCAAATGCCAGTCGAAAGTGCCTGTTTACCGCTCGTCGAACCATCTTGACCGCTGTTTTAGCCGGTTAGCGATAGCGTCTTTCAAGTCTGGCTTCACTTTATCTCCCAAACGTCTCCTGGGCCCATAACCTGTTGAGATCTTTAGCGCTTTCGCGATGCATTGGGAGAATAAAGAGTCGGGATGGTCCTTTTTGTTTAGTTCATACAAGTAGGATATTTATTTGCCGGAGCGCAGAGAGCAACCGCATCTCTGCGTCGTACGAGAAGTGACTCACCTACACACACTGGCGTCACGTTGTGGCTGGGTTGCCAGATCATCTCAGTATTACAGCATTTCACAAAATGAGGATACAATCTAACTTTCTTAACAGCATCTCTTCTGTACAAATCTTAGCTAGCAGGCCGTTAGATATGAGGAAAAAAGTACAGTCACTTTTTTCATTCACTGAAGGTGCACCTTATAGTCCGGTGTGCCTTATATATGGAAACGTTTGATAATACACCATTCATTGTGGGTGCGCCTTGTACTCCTGTCCACCTTATATATGGGAAACGTTTGAAAATACACCATTTTTTGGCAGTCCGCCTTATACTCCGGTGCACCTTATATATGGAAAAGGTTTGAAAATACACTATTCAATGGGGGTGCACCTTATACGCCGGACAATACAGTATTATCATCGACAACATTTCTGGTGCGCCTTGTATATGGGAAAAGTTTGAAAATACATCATTCATTGGGGGTGCGTCTTATACTCCTGTCCGCCTTATAGATGGGAAAAGTTTGAAAATACATTATTCTTTGGGGGTGCGCCTTATATGCCGGAAAATACTGTATTGTCATCAACAATAGTTCTGGTGTGCCTTATATATGGAAAAAGTTTGAAAATACACCATTCATTGGGGGTGCGCCTAATATATGGTAAAAGTTTGAAAATACACAATTCATTGGGGTGTGCCTTATACTTTGGTGTGCTTTATACCTGGAAAAAGTTTGAAAATACACCATTCATTGCAAATTTCCCTATTGTGGGACGAATAAAGGTTTTCTGATTCTGATTCTGATTCATTGGGGTGCGTCTTATATATGGAAAAAGTTTTCAAATACACCATTCATTGGGGGCACACTTTATATATGGGAAAAGTTTGAAAATACACCATTCATCAGGGGTGTGCCTGATACTCTGGTGCGCCTTATATGCCGGAAAATACTGTACTTACTAAATCTCAAAAAAGTAAATGTAATACATTTCATGTTTTTATAGCCCATTTAAAATGATGTTATTCGGATGTTAAGAGCATTAAATTAGGATATTGAACGGGGGTGCGCATCTTCCATGATTGTGTGATACATATATCACATATATCGTTACCCTTCCTAAGGAAGGTGAACGCGTTGTTGTTTGCCTCCTCGTTGCACACACATTCCTTCCAAAATGTTTTTGAAAGCTTCTTGACGCATCATCCGTTTTACACTGGGGGGTCAAGGCATATTTTATCATCTGCAGTGCCTCCCTCCCCCATCGACAGCGATTAGGTATCGGCGGCCTCATAAATCAGCTGTGTGACCCATTATTATTGTTGAATTCAATAGCTGTTGGGGAAGTGAGGGTCATTGTCATTAACTGGCCCCCACCCTCTTTTGCTACGCTGCCCCCTCCCCCGATCCACGGGCCCCCTGAAGGCATTTGGCCTCCTTTATATAAGGACCTGCTGGCTAATAATGGCTAAAAGCTTAATCACACATGCATTAAGCAGCAGACAGCGGCCTTTTGTGTGCTTTTTTTGACTGGAATGAGGCGATTAATGGTCATCTGAGCGGCAGGCGACAAGGCGGCGCGGAGGATGATGGAGCACTTTTTAATGGCGCTGCGCGGGTGGGCAGGCCGGGGGGCTCGCCAAAAGGAAGCGCAGCCGGGACGGCGTGGCAATTACAGTACGACGCCGGTCCTCGCCATTCATCATCAAGCTTAATGGTCGGCGGGCGTTATTCGCCGCTTTGTCATTTTGATATGATCCAGTATTCTATGCAAACACCTGCTTGGCCTCCCGCCATCGCAGTTTCATATTCGGTTGATTTTTAGCCGGCAGGCTTCATCTGCATCAACGCTGCTCATTTGCGCGAGGCTAATTAAGATGTGACATCGGCACATTGCTGAGAAGCTGGTGGATACACCAAACAGGCCATGCCGAATGGTGGGTACCATGTATGTTTTGGTGACATATACTAACACGGTCCAGTGATACCGCATGTTACGAATGCTTTAGCTCACGAACTTTTTGCCCCACGTATGAATTAGCTATCTAGTTAGCTATCTGTTAGCTATCTATTAGCTAGCTAGCTGTCTATCCGAGTCACTTAGCTATTTATTAGCTGTCTCTTCGCTAGCTTGCTTTCTATCTGAGTTCCGGGTTGAGTGAAGGCCTAGCTAGCTATCTGTTAGCTATACATTAGATAGCTAGCTTTCTATCAGTCAGAGTTACTTCTGGGTTGAATGAAGGCCTTGCTAGCTATCTGTTAGCAATATATTAGCTAGCTAGCTTTCGATGCGAACTACTTCCGAGTTGAGTGAACGCTGGCGTGTGTGGCTGCTGCTGCTGACTGACAGAAAAACGTATCCTGTGATTGTAAAGTGACCTTGAGAGTTTTGAACGGCGCTTATAAATGAAATGTATTATTATTATTTGTATTATTATTATTATTATTATTATTATTACAGTAAAGTCTCGTTATATCGATATCGGATATATCGATAGTCCCGGTTATATCGATACTATTTCTATGCACGCACGGAGAAAATTACGTGCAAACAGGGTCGGATATATCGATAGTCCCGGTTATATTGATATTTTTTCGGACTCCCTTGAATATCGATATAACGAGACTTTACTGTATTATTATTATTATTATTATTATTATTATTATTATTATTATTATTATTATTATTATTATTAATAAACGAGCATATAGTCTTGGCTGAATAATTTTTGGCAAACGAACCAAACCACACGGCGCCACGGTGGCTGGCTGACGAGTTTTCCACCTCTCCTCTCTGTGTGCAGACGTGGTTTCTTATCGAGTTCAGTACTTTTGCTATTATCGGAATGAAAAACACCCATCACTGGCTAGTGTTAAGCCGAAGAGGACACAAAAGAAAATGACGGTCGAGCAGAAGAAAGAGATTATCAAAAAACACCAACGAGGTGTGCGTTTGTGTGACTTAGCGTCCCAATACATGTAGGCTCGACCATTGCTACCATCCTTAAAGGACAACCGACGTCTCCGGACAAGTTGGGTCCATAAGTTGTAAAATGGCTTCAAATGACTTCTACTGAGCGTATTTTACAAAGATTCCACCACATATAGCTATATTTTACGTTTTAAGACTTGCGCTGAATATTCCGGAAGTCTTGTTTTTGAGTTGGTGGCGCTTCCGTACGTGACGTCACTGAAGGAATGCCCCTGACCGAAAAAAGGACACATTGTAGCAGTCCTTCCATCACGTCAATGGATTTTGCTGTGCTTGTTTGGTCTGAAAACGTCATGTTGCACCAAAAAGAGCCAGAAGAGGGTGACCGAGCTCCATATAAGGAATTTATCGGCCTGTGGAAACGGGTGGATTAATTCTAAACAGGAGCTTGGTAGCCATTTTCTGCCACTTTTTTGGTCATACATTTCCCCCCAATGTTGCCTCAAAATGGCAGGGAATAAATGCTTTAATCGATTGCAAACATGTATGCTTTCCTCTTCAGAACTATTTGAATCATATTCAAAACTGGATGTGTAACAAGAAAGCATATTTTCCGAATCCGAAGCCATTGTTTTGATTCTCCAGCAATGCAAGACTTCTTGGCATGACGTCACGAACTGGGTGCGGGACTTTCTGAAAATGCCCAATTCGCAGCTCAATTTTTTGCAGATTTTGGACACTTTAAGTCATTTTGATTGGTGTTTTGCATTTGAATAAAAATATCATACTGCGTGTTTTTGGTATTTTAGATGCTATAAAACTTTTTTTCCAATGTCAGTTAGGAAACAAAAAAAGTGATGTCAGTTGTCCTTTAAGAACAAGGAAGCTATTAAGGTGTTTCTGTGTTGTTGAAGCAAAGGTCTCAAGCAATAGAAGAGGTTGAAAAACTTCTGTCGATTTGGATTAACAAAAAGCAGCTAGCAGGGGACAGTGTGAGTGAGGGTATTATCGCCGAGAGAGCACGGCAGCTCGGATCGACCATCACAAAGGTAAATAAAACAACTTCATTATACAGTTTCTTTCTTTAATTACAATACAATAGCACATTTATTATACACACATATACAGGCTTATTTCGTAGAAAATTATGTTTTATGGGGAACTGGGAATGGATTATTCTCATTTTAATTGTTTCTTATGGGAAATAAATGTTCAGCAGACGAACTTTTCGGCTCACTCACTTTCTGGGAACCAATTAAGTTTGTGAGCTGAGGTATCGCTGTATATTGTTTTTCATCATTTTTGGCCACGACATTCATCAAGAAGGAGACACTGCTGAGCGGTTGCGCCTTTTCGCCAGCACGAATATGTCAGCATCGTTTTTGATTTGGGGGGAATGTCGGTGCAGTTTGAAATGTGATTTGTTAAATACTTTAATACGAAAACACACATCTGGCAGAACAACACGGAAAAATCAATGAAAGGGAGCTGAAAGACAATTTGGAATCCACTTAACTCATTCACTGCCAGACTACGTGCAAAAAGGTGTCCACGCCAGTGCCAGAATATTGAGTTTTAGGACGACATAGACATTCAATGCAGCATAAGAAACCTTGGATTCTCTTCTTTCATCAGAAAAAAAACGTGTTAATTCCAAAATAATATGGGTCTGGAGTTATATGAGCTTGAAATGAAGGCGGCTGTGAAAATCCAATGAAATACATACATTGGTTCATATAGCACTTTAACAACAGCTGAAGCTGGAATAAAACGCTAACATGGAATAAAGGGAAATGTTGTCCCCTTTGCTGGTCATTGCCAGAGGCAATGACCATCACTTTATCGGCAGCCAAACAAGATAAAAACAAAATGAACAAATTCGGCAATGGCGCTACATCATATTTAATTCCCGAATAAATTTCTGAATAGCAATGAATAAGTTAATAACAATTCCTCGACACAAAATAATTCTCATTCGTCTGTGATTCAGATATTTTTCGGCCAGTGCAGAAGGCCTTGATGGCCCACCACTGGTAGAAGTGCTCACCAACACAAATTTTGATCAAGTTGAGACAGTCTGACCACTTTCACGTCATCTGATGTAAAATGGTGGCAAAACTCGACTTTCTGTATAACACCAAATTATTCGAATTCGAACAGTATTCGAACACGCTTTGGAAGCAAAATCAGTGATTTTTTTTTTGTCCCCTTTTGCGCATTTTCCTGCTCTCTCCATCAAAATGCGTCCTTCCTGTTTCATCTTGACGTGACAAATGGCCATGTATGCACTTCTGGGACCGAATGCGCGGCTTCTCATCATCGCCGGCTGCAAATTTGATCAGAAGCCACGAGGGGGATGGGGGGGGACCCCAAAGGCCCACCGTGGCCTAATGATGAATCATTGCATTACAAGACTCATGTTTATGCATGGAGGTTCCACCTGCCGCGGTGCCAAAGTGAATACGGAGATACTTGTGTGTAATCCAAACATAAATTTCCCATAGGAAACCATTAAAATGAGAATAATCCGTTCCCAGGTAACCATAAAACATCATTTTCAACGAAATAAACCTTAAAACTACACAAAATATACCTTATTTTTTGTTGAATAAATGTGCTATTGTATTGTAATGGACAAAAAAACTGTACTATATAATAAAGTCGTTTTAGTTACCTTTGTGCTGGTCGTTGATGGCTTGATGGAATGAATAGCTTTTTGCATAAAGTGTCTCAAGGAGCTCTGGGTTGTACATCTTGAAGTTGTGATATTGCAACAGATGGAGGCAGGCACACCAGAAACTTCATTGATAGCTGGTTCCCTTGCTTGTCTAATTTACTACTTCCGTGTTGAGTGAACGCTGGCCCATGTGGCTGCCGCTGCTCACCCAGAGAGGAAAACTTCTGAAAAGTGACCTTGAGAGTTTTGAAAGGCGCTTATAAATTAAATGTATTATGTTATTATTGTCTTTCTCTTCAAATTGTACAGATGGCTTGTGCGGGTTATTTGTGGAGCGCGATTGATTATATTTTAATCTTGCAGTCTACACTCTGCCTTTGAACTATTAATAAAATTGAAACGAGTCTAAATGTCACTGATTTTTTTTTTCACTTGCCACAGCACGCTGTGAGCTACATAACCCCTCCCCCCACTCACCGTGGCATGTATCCTGCTGCGTGTCCCCCCTCCCTCCTCTATCTCGGATCTTGACCAATCACGTGCAGCTTTAACTGAAGACTGGGGGCGGGAAAGAGAGGAAAAAAAAGTCAGCTCTCATTTTCATCTCCTTGTTAGGAGCTCCAAGAACCAGCTCGCTCGCGAACGACACATTTTGGCGCTCCGTGTGTTTCCTGAAAAATTGTTTGGATGCCACGATTATATCCTCGCGAATTTATCGTTCGTAAGGCGAAAAGTCCGTTAGCTAAAGCGTTCGTAAGCCGAGGTATCACTGTATAGCCGTTCTTCTCCGTCCACGTCTCCGCTTGTGGTGAAAATCAGGCAGGGGTCAAAGGTCGGCCGTAACCAGGACCAAAGCCTCAAAATGAAAACCTGACGGGCCTGCGGGATGAGATGAAGTCGGTGGAGCAATAACGCTTAATGTGATCATCGGAGACGGCTTTCAAAATGGAAGCCGCGCTCCCCAGACCCGGCGAGGTGACACAATGATGAAGTTTCGATTGGATTTCCGGGGAAGTCGGTCGCGGAAGCAGCTTCAAAGCGGCCGCGCCGGCGCGCCGGAGATGAAATTGATAGGCAATATGTGTTCATAAGAACAATTACATTGGCAGAGATGCACCGGATTGCAACACGGCCGTGGAGAAAAAAGAGTTCATTTCCACCAAAAAAGCACACTTCGTTTGATTTGGAAGATGGTAATTGGATAAAAACTGAAAAATATCAATGGAAAAAAGTGAAGGGGAGTTTTATTGCCAAGAAAAATGCCAAGTTTGAAGCATTTATGGGACAAGTATATTTGAACATGCAGTGATACCTCGGCTTACAAACGCTTTAGCTAACGAACTCTTCGCCTTACGAACATTAAATTCGGGAGTATACAATCTTGGCATACACAGTAGTTTTTGGGAAACACACCGAGCACCAAAATGTGTCGTTCTTGGAGCTCCTGAAATGGCAGCCGGCTTTTTTCCCCTCTATTCCCCGGCCCCGGTCTTTGGTTAAAGCCGCACGTGATTGGTCAAGATCCTTGGTAGAGGAGGGAGGGGCCACACGCAGCAGTGAGCGGGGGGAGCGGGTACAGAAACAGAAACACACACGAAGGGAGACGACAGAACTTGAAACAAAAAAAAACAAAATTGAAAAAAACAAAGTAAAAGGTGAGAAAATAGATAGTAAACACAGTGAAATTTGGACTTGTTTCAACTTTATTGAAACAACTTTATTGATATCCCATCAATCAGGCTCCCCAAATAACCCGAACAAGCGATCGGTACAATTTGAAGAGAAGATACAAGCAAGGGAACCAGCTTTCCCTTGCTTTCATTCCTTTCATTACTTTGCTGCTGGGAAATGTAAATTTCTCCACTGTGAGACGCATAAAGGCATATCCAATCCAATCCAATCACCAGTGGATCAGGGACATCATGGTGGAATGTGCACGTCGACTACAAGCTAAATGTTGAACTCAAACACGCAGCTGTAGCATACATTGACGAAAAGAGATTGTCTCACATCTCCTGTTCCACATAAATCTGCTTCAATTCCAAGCCGCAACAGTTCCACATACGCATCGGCGCTCTGCGCTGACGCTCCTTTCTTCTTCTCGCGGGTTCCTCAAGCCATGCATCCATCCAGCCGCAGACTGTCCAACAGCACTGACCTTTCCGCTAAACAAAGCGGGGCTGTGAACATGCTGCCCATTACAGGCGCAAAAAAGCACAATGGCCCCATTGGTGTCCAGCGATGGCAGTCGAATGGCTCCGACATTCATCCCATTCAAAAACAGTACTGGCATATCCATGCTGCCGAAAAGGCGCAACCGCTCAGCACAGTCTCCTCCTTGATGAATGTTGTGGTCAAAAATGCTGAAAAACAATCTGTATCCGTTCCACACGACGCACAACAACACAAAGTGACAAAAGAAAACACAAAACAAGACAAAAACAACCAAAAAAAGCAAGGCTTATGAGAGCACTTGCTGAGGCTGCCTACTCGGGCGGCATCTTGGACTTCTTCTTTGATCCGCTTCTTTCATCTAGAACCACTTCATGTAACAAAGATTGTGCAAAAAAGTGCTTAGGATTGAATGACTGTGTCTTTGTCTTGTCTTATTATCTAGCTGGCTATCTAGCTAGCTACTGTATCTATTGGCTATATAGCTAGCTAGTAATTAATGAAAAGGTTTCTTCAGCCGTCATCTTTACTTCTTTGAAGGTGTCGGACGTTTCGCTTCTTATCCAAGAAACTAAAGTCTTACTGGTAGTTTAGGCCATATATATATATATATGCTGTATGCTAAGAGCGAAAGGGACATAGACTCCCTGATCCACACAACCAGGATCTCCAGCAGTGATATCGGAATGTCATTCGGGCTGGAGAAATGTAGTTGGATGGTGACTAAGAGGGGCAAGGTAGTCCACACTGAAGGGGTCTCACTCACTGAAGGAACAATAGCAGACATTGAAAACAGCTACAAGTACCTCGGTATACCACAGGCCAATGGCAACCTCGAATTAGCAACAAGGAAAGCGGCTACGACCAAATACCTCCGGCGGGTGAGGCAAGTCCTCAGAAGCCAGCTCAATGGCAAGAACAAGACCCGGGCAATAAACAGCTATGCCCTGCCAGTGATCAGATACACTGCAGGAATAATAAGGTGGCCAAAGGAAGAGATTCAGACCACGGATGTTAAGACCCGAAAACTCCTCACCATGCACGGAGGGTTCCATCCCAAGTCCAGCACCCTGAGACTGTACACAAGCCGTAAGGAAGGAGGCCGGGGACTAGTGAGTGTGAGAGCCACTGACCAGGATGAAACATCCAAGCTCCATGAATACATCAAAGAGAAGGCTCCAACGGATGACGTACTCAGAGAATGTCTCAGTCAATGGGGAACAGAGGATGAGGTGCTGGAAGAGGGACAATCATGGGAGGAAAAGCCCCTAAACGGGATGTTCCACCGAACTATAGCAGAAGTGGCTGATCTCAAGAAGTCCTATCAGTGGCTAGAGAGGGCTGGCCTAAAGGACAGCACAGAGGCACTCATCCTGGCTGCCCAAGAGCAGGCCCTGAACACCAGAGCCATAGAGGCAGGGATATACCACACCAGACAAGACCCAAGGTGTAGGTTGTGCAAAGAGGCACCTGAGACAATCCAACACGTAACTGCAGGGTGTAAGATGCTGGCAGGGAAAGCCTACATGGAGCGCCATAACCAGGTGGCTGGCATAGTCTCCCGAAACATCTGTGCGGAGTATGGACTGGAAACCCCAAGGTCAAAATGAAACACCTCCCAATGTGGTGGAGAATGACCGAGCAAAGATCCTGTGGGACTTCCAGATACAGACCGACAAGATGGTAATGGCCAACCAACCAGATATCGTGGTCATAGATAAAGGGGAAAGGAAAGCCGTTGTCGTGGATGTAGCGGTCCCGAGTGATGGAAACATCAGAAAGAAGGAACATGAGAATATAATAAGTAGGAACAGATGTATATATATATATATAAAAAATCCTCGTCTCACCCACCATGGGTGGTGTCTGTCCCCATTTCAGCTCGAGTCCTCTACCAGAGGCCAGGAAGCTTGAGGGTTCTGCGCAGTATCCGTGCTGTTCCCAGCACCGCGCTTTTCTGGACCGAGATATCCGATGTTGTTCCCGGGATCTGTTGCAACCACTCGTCGAGTTTGGGGGTCACTGCCCCGAGTGCTCCGACCACCACAGGCACGACTGTCACCTTTACCTTCCAGGCTCTCTCCAGCTCCTCTCTGAGCCCTTGGTATTTCTCGATTTTCTCATGTTATATATATATATAAAAAAAATCCTCGTCTCACCCACCATGGGTGGTGTCTGTCCCCATTTCAGCTCGGGTATATATATATATATATATATTGTAGTCGACGTGCACATTCCACCATGATGTCCCTGATCCACTGGTGGAAAAACGCCTTGATCCTCTCTTCTTTCATCCAGAACTGCTTCATGTCATCACAAAGACAGTACAGCAAGTCCTGAAGAATGAATGTCTCTCTGTGTCTTTGTTTTGTCATATTGTCTCTATTCTGTCATATTATTTGTTATTTAGTTTTTTTTTGTTCTTTTGACTTCAAGACGGCGCCGCGAGAGTGGCTGCCTTTCCAGCAGCTCATGTATTTTTTTTTCTACTTTCATTCCTCCACTGTGCGACGAATAAAGGCATATCCAATCCAATCCAATCCAATATAAGGAATTTATTAGCCTGTGGAAACGGAGGTGGCCACAGGAGGTCGCCGTTTTGTGCCTCTTTTTTTGGGTGAGAGATTTCCCCCCAATGTTGCCTCAAAATGGCACAAATAAATTCTTTAATCGATTGCAAACATGTATGCTTTCCTCTTGAGAACTATTTGAATCATATTCATAACTGGATGTGTAACAAGAAAGCATATTCTCCGAATCTGAAGCCATTGTTTTGATTCACTAACAATGCAAGACGTCTTGGCGTGACGTCACAAACTGCGGGCATTTTCTGAAAATGCCCAATTCGCAGCTCAATTTTTTGCAGATTTTGGACACTTTAAGTCATTTTTATTGGTGTTTTGCATTTGACTAAAAATATCATACTGCGTATTTTGGGTGTTTTAGATGCTTTAAAACGTTTTTGTGATGTCAGTTAAAAAACAAAAAAGTGACGTAGGTTGTCCTTTAAAGTGTTTACCGGTTTCAAATAAGTAGGAACAGATGTACCCAACCCCAGCAGCAGTCTCAGTGGTGAGGACGAGACTGCTGGCGGACGTTTCTCTGCATGAAAGAACCACATCTGCCAATTATTGGAAATCTGCCTTAATACTACGTATTTTCAATTGAGGGAAACATTCTACAAACACATTCATGGTTGTGCTATGGGCTCAGCAGTTTCATCCATAGTGGACATGGAAAAGATGGAGAAACAGGCCCTCACATCCTTCCCGGGGACAAAACCTAGACACTGGTTTAGATGTGTTAGATATGTGGACGATACTTTTGTCATAATTAAAAAACAAGAAATTCAATCCTTCACAGATCACCTCAACTCTGTAGACATCAACATTAAATTTACTCATGAGGACATTAAAGAGAACCAACTAGCCTTTTTGGATTGTAAAGTAATTATAAAAGAGGACAGAGCGCTAAAAACTGAAGTAGCAGTTTAGGAAGGCTACGCACACTGACCAATACTTACTTTTCGATTCTATCCACCCTTTACAACACAATCTAGCATAGGGCTAAACTAATACCAACAAGCGTTGAAGGTAGAGAAAAGGAGTCAAAACATTTCAGGAGAGCACTCACAAACTGTGGGTACCCCAGTGGTCATTTAACAAATGTCAGAAAGAAAGAATAGGGAATGAAACCAAACCTTCTGAAGACACAAAAAAGGAGATGAGTAGCAGTACCTTAAATTGCAGGAGTTTCTGAAAAACTACAAAGAGTCCTTTGGCAACACAAAATTCCTACTTATTTCCAACCGATAAACACTTTCAGGCAGAAATTAGTGCATCCAAAAGATAGGCTGCCTAATGAAAAACAAAGTAATGTAGTTTATTCAATACATTGTAAGAATGAAAATTCTAAAGAGCAGTACATTGGGGAGACTAAACAAATTCTAAAAAAAAAAAAACGTTATCAACATCGCAGGGATAATACTAGTGGGCCTCAATCGGCAGGACATATGCACCTAAACGCTAGCAACCACTCATTTGACGATGTCACGTCCGCTCGAGGAGTGGCGACAGGAATCGAGGGACGACGGAAGGTGGTTAAGGTCGGATCCAAAATACACGGTGGAGACAGTGATTCCAAAAAAGAGTCTTTACTGAGACACATGTGGCAAGAAACAGAAAATAAGGCAAGGTAGAGAGCAATGACAAAACAGACCTGCGTGTGGATGGGTGACGGGGAACTTCCTAGAATACACCGACAACAACTGAACGGTAAGGGTGGCTTTTATAGCCAGAAGGCACAATTAAGGAAATGGGGGACAGGTGCGTGAGTCCGGAGAGCCAGGAAGGGAGGGGTCCGCTGCAGGAGCAGAGGAGGAAGAGACAGGAGGGGAGGGGCACGCTCCTGGCGTCGACGAGGATGTGACAGTGCCCCCCCCCACCCCCCTCAACGGACGCCTCTTGGCGGCCCACCCGGTTTGGAGGGGTGAGCCAAATGGATGAGAGATGGGTAGAAGATCCAGGAACGGGGAACCCACTGAGGTTTCTCAGACCTATAGCCCTCCCAATCGACCAGGTACTGCACTCCCCTGCCCTTGTGCCTAGAGTCCAGAATCTCCCTCACGGTGTAGACCGCACCATCGTACAACATCTGGGGACGGGGGGGGGGGGGGGGGGGGGGGGGGGGGGGGGTTAGGAGCTTGGGTGCTGGTCTCCACTGGCTTGAGGAGGGAGACGTGGAAGACCGGGTGGATCCTCATAGTAGGTGGCAGCCGGAGCTTCACCGAGACCGGGCTGAGGATGGCCTCGATGGGGAAGGGACCAGTGAAACGTGGGCGCAGTTTGGCCAAAGTCCCGGCCAACTGGATGTCCCTTGTGGACAGCCACACCTCCCGCCCGACCTGTTAATTGGGTGCCTGGCGGTGACGAGGATCCGCGACCAGTTGGTTCCTGGACGCCGTGCGCGACAAGGCGGCCCTGGTCTCCTTCCACACTCGATGGGCCCGTCTCAGGTGGTGTTCGATGGATGGGACTTCCATCTGGCCCTCCTGGGTGGGGAACACAGGCGGCGCTGGGATAGGACCGCCCCCACTCCGGACTCAGATGCGTCAACCTCAACCGCGAACGCGAGGTCCGGGTCAGGGTGACGTAAGACTTGGAGGTTGGAAAAGGCTTGCCAGAGGCGGTTAAACGCCCCCTCTGCCTCGGGTGTCCACCTGAGTGGGACTTTGGTGGAAGTGAGGTTAGTGAGGGGGAGTGCCTTCTGACTATAACCGCGGATAAAGCGGCCGTAGAAATTGGCAAACCCAAAAATCGTTGGAGTTGTTTGCGCGTCTTCGGGGTTGGCCACTCTACCACCGCTTTAGTTTTGGCGGGATCGGCCCGGAGCTGCCCCTGCTCCATGACGAACCCCAGAAAAGACAGAGAGCGGACGTGGAACTCGCACTTCTCTGCCTTCACGTAGAGATGGTTTTGCAGGAGCCGTCGGACAGGCTGCCGGTGTTCTTCTGGAGATTTGGAGAAAATGAGGATGTCATCTAAGTATACAAACACAAAAACGTTGAGAAAGTCCCCGAGCACATCGTTGATGAGGTTTTGGAATACGGCGGGAGCGTTGGTGAGTCCGAACGTCATCAACAGATTCAAAATGCCCCAAGGGCGTCTTGAATGCGGTTTTCCACTCTTCCCCCTCTCTCAAAACCCACTTATTTAAAATTGCATTTTCTGTGTAGCTCTATATCTTGTTTATATTAATCATTGTATTTTATTTATTGTATTCTATTTATAATTGTATTTTATTTATTATTGTCTCTATGCTTGTCTGTTACTGTAAAGTGTCCTTGAGAGGTTTGAAAGGCGCTTGAAATAAAATGTATTATTATTATTATTATTATTATTATTATTATTATTATTATTATTATTATTATTTGCCCTGTATACCACGCATTGCAATATGGCAGACAACCACCACTATGAGTCTTAAGATGAGTCAAGGAGCTGCTGTTACGTAACAACAAAACAACTCTATAATAGGAGGTGTGCTGGTGTTTGTCTTTTATTATTTCAAGGCTGTCCCACATCATCGAAAAACAAGCGTTTTATCCATACGGCCAGCCTCTGCTTCCTCCGCCTTTTTTTTGCAGGTTTGCATGACAATCGGTAAAAAAAATCGTCTGTGGGACCAATCCACGTGGAGCGTATTGATGTCATTGTCTCGTCACGCTGACCTTTGCTGTAATGGCCGTCACAAACATGGCAAACTCTCACATCAATTTGGCCCAATTGGATGTGGCATGTCGCTGCTAACTCGATTTGTCCACAAATGCACCTGTCTCTCCCTCTCCAACCCGAACGCCCCCCCCCCCCCCCCCCATATAGATTGACTCCAGAGTGGGGAAGGGAGATAGGGTGGACCGGTTACAACCCTCCCCCATGTCCGGTCCTCCAAACCCTCCTTCAAAAACGCTCTCTTAAATGCACCTCAACACAAACTTCTAATCTTATAATAATAATAATAATAATAATAATAATAATAATAATAATAATAATACATTTGATTCATAAGCGCCTTTCAAAACTGTCAAGGTCACTTCAAAGTCACAGGATACATTATTCTGTAGGTGAGCAGCGGCGGCCACACGCACCAGCGTTCACTCAACCCGGAAGAAACTGAAATTGATAGAAAGCTAGGTAGCTTGCTAATAGCTAGCTAGCTATATCACCAATATCTACTTACGTATTAGCGATATAGCTAGCTAAAAACTAGCTAGCTATATCGCTAATAGATAGCAAGCTATATAGTTAATAGCTAGCTAGCTAATACGTAGATAGTTAGATATAGCAGTAAAACTGTCATGCTATTCCGGTACAAATATTTAGTACACATAGTCTGAGATAGAAATGTAAAATGATGGATGAAAATGCAATAAGTAAATAAATAAATAAAATTAAAAGTCTGACTTTAAATCTTCCACTCTGATGTCTTACCTTCTTCTTTCTTGCGTGTGCGTGCATGCGTGTGCCTGTGCGTGTGTGTGTGTGTGTGTATGTGTGTGTGTGTGTGTGTGTGTGTGTGTGTGTGTGTGTGTTTTGTGTGTGTGTGTTTATGTGAGTAGGAAGAGCAGAAGGCTAGCCATTAGCCAGCCTCTAATCACATTAGCGAGATGTTAAAGGGGGGATGTGAGTTTAAACAGCCAGCAGCGGAGACAAGATGGAAAGGGAGGTGGGGGTGGGCGGACGGAGGCGGGGGGTAAAATTTGTTATTAAGGTGGTCCGTGACTGATGTGAATGCGTGTGTTTATCTATGTGCAAGGTCACTTCAAAAAAATGCACTGCCTCCATATGTGGTTGGCGTTTTGTGCCAAATGCAGGGCATTAGCATCCACAACGACTTGTTTGCGTATTTATTTTGGAGCGTGTGTGTGTGTTCTCGTTTGTGCACCACAGTGGGGACATCATCCTGACTGCATGCAGGCCGGTGGGGAAACGTCTACCTGTGGGGACCTAAAAAGAGGTCCCCACGTGCAAATTTCTCTGAGAGACTGCAAGATGAGGTCGCCACGGGCAAATTGCACTGAGAGACTTCAAACCAGAAGAGCGCTTGCCGCGTAAGGTGCTTTATGGCCAGCTCAATCTGAACCCGACCGACCCAGCTGGAGGACATTGCAGCTCAACGCTCCATGTGGCGGCAGCTCCTCCAACAAGGCATACAGAAACTTGAGGAAGACCGACGGACCAGGAAACGTCAAAGGATACATCATGCCAGTGCCATACCCACAACCCCAGTCAATGCTTTCATCAGCTCTGCCTGTGGCAAGCAGTGTGGATCACGGATTGGGCTATACAGTCACATTAAATGGTCCCACAAGAAGAAGTAGAGCTCGACTGTCATCATCGGACACGATGGACAACCTGAGGCAAGTAAGACATTATTGCAGTAGAGGAAGGAGCATGCCCGCCACAACATATGAATATGTGAAAATACGTACAAGTAACACAAGGCCTACAATTGGTACAATGCATGTAGCATTCGATATCACGGCCTTATGCCAACAACGTGGCACACTAGCATCAAGAGCATTAAAATTGTTTGTATATTAGAAATATAGGTTTTAGACAAATTATGTTTTTTTATTTGCAATTTAGAAATATCATGCTCCAATGAATGTATTTTGGTTTATTCCAATCAGTTTTGTATACTTGGACAATGTAGTTAAATCTGACCCCATCCATTTTAGAGTTTGGCCCCCTTTTCAGACGCAACCCTTTTTTTAATTTTCCAGATGCATCATTGCATGTGTTCAAAATATCCATGAACCAAACAGCCAGAGACAGGAATAAAAGTGGCAGCAATTGTAATCTCAGAATTTGAAAATGTTTCAAGGCTATTTATTGGAATTCTTGTCAGAAATAAGGACAGTGATCATTTAGTTATTTGCATTGAATATAGCAGATCAAGCCATTAAACAATATTGGTGGTTATGGAACAAAAAACATGCAACAGTATTTCCAAAAGTGCCACAAATGACAATCAATCAATAAAAAGAAATAACATGATTAACATCTCAAAATGTAATTTTTGTTTTTGCAGGATCAAAGTCGTTGGATGAGATATGAGATGGAGAAATCTGAGAAGACTCAACCGCAAATGTCAACCAACCAAAGTATAAGGACCGCATTTGACTGAATGCAACGTTCGCTGAACTATAGTCTGCCACAACTGAAATGAAGTTAAACTTAACTATATCGACAACTTTGACTTCAGTTACAGTGTCAAATCCTTACACTTCAGCCACCTGCACATTGTGACACATAATATCTGAAGAGAGTAACGCATTTATGCTGTAATCAAGCATTCTTTCATTGGCAGTTGATTTGATGTTGTGTTGTGTAAAACACAAAGAGAGCTCCAATGATGACGACAGCCACGACCACACTTCTAGTGATGTTGGTCATAGTGCAAGTGTCCCTGAGCTACAGAGGCCGGTCAGTATCATCATAAGAAAATATCGTGCTTAATCTCTTGCAAATTCCCCCATTGTGGGACTATTAAAGGCTTTCTGATTCTTATTCTATTAATAATAGATATGGGGAAAAACATATTTTTTGAAAACCTGGATTTAACTATTCTTGGTATGTTTTGAATAGCTATTAGATTCTTATTCAGTCTCATTTTATTATGAGAATAAGAAAGGATACCATGAAACCACTGGACGGTATCATACATACATACAGTGAGAGAGGGAAAATGCTTTTCAACAGTAATTAAAGCAACACTTTGATAGGCTGCATCGCTTATGGTCCAAATAGCATCTCTTCAAAACAATTGTCTTCCTATTACAATGTCTAATACGAGAATGAGCATGCTGAAGTTCAAAATTTGCACCAGAGAGATCTTTTGAAATTGTTTATTTCAATGTTTCAACAGTTCTATGTGTCACGGTTTGCGAGGTGGTGATGGCGGGTGCGGATCCGAAAAAGCAGGCAGGAGGGAGCAGGAGGTTGTTTGACAAATTGCATTAAATTAAAGTCAGCAGGAACAAAATGTAAAACATCAAAATCATCTGAATGGAAAAAATACAAAGTAGCAAAAGAAGACCAAAAGTAAAAGTCCACCAAGGTTAAACAAACACATACACAATGCATGCAGCAAACAAGCAGCAAACAATGAACCGACACCAGATGGTCGTGCCGGGTGTCCTTTTAAGTGTCAGTGATTATAACGACCAGCACCTGCGAGGCTGCAGGCAGGGCTGACGTCGCTACCCGTTGGTTGCCAATCTGATCGGGACGACCAGCACCTGTGCAGGTGCAGGCAGGGCCGACAGCGCCCCCCCGTTGGTCGCCAACCAGATCATGACACTATGGCAATTCGCAAAAGTGTGTAGCAAATAAACTGCTATTTATATATGGAGTATATGTATATATGTATATGTCTAGGTATATATATATGTATATAGGTGTCTGTCTGTCTGTCTGTCTGTCTGTCTGTCTGTCTGTCTGTCTGTCTGTCTATCTATCTATCTATCTATCTATCTATCTATCTATCTATCTATCTATCTATCTATCTATCTATCTGTCTTTCTGTCTTTCTGTCTTTCTGTCTTTCTGTCTGTCTGTCTGTCTATATATATATATATATATATATATATATATATTGATACCTCAGTTCTCGACCATGATTCGTTCCAGGACCCTGTTCGAAAAGCGATTTTTTCGAACACCGAAACCATCTCTTTGCTCCTGTCACTTGCGAGTTGACAGCGGGGGGGGGGGGGGGCCTCTCCCGGCCACCTGCTGTCAATTCTCTAATCACGGACACGGGGCATTTATACGGTTCGCGATCACCTCGCCAATGCCGGATGATTGACTCAACTCCCTGGACCTGGACTCTCCCTTCGATGCGCGAGTGTGTTCGGTCCGAGGTATTTTCCCTGCGTCCCGTAAATTTATGTCATCTTCCGGGATTGCGTAATTTTGCACCCTTGTGTGCCATTTGCTTTTTGGCGTAGTAAGCGGGTCGGATCACCCCCTGCCTTCTTACTCGCTGTGTTTTCTTTTATTTGTGAATAAACATCCTGCTTGGGTAGTATACGTCTCTACCGCATGCTTTGCGATCCCAAACATTCCATTACGTTCCGACGAGTCAGCTGCCGTCACTCTCGCTCGGAACGTGACAGCTACGTATGACTCGGCTACAGAATGTTCTTTTCTCTTAAAAATATCTATCCAATGACACTTGCTCTCACTCCCACAGCCACATCACTAGATTTCATAGCCACCTTATTCTTTAAATTCGCACTGATTGTAGATTTCGCCATGCTGTATTCCCTAGCCTGATCAGACACTCGCACACCTCCTTGAAACAAGTGACAGCTCGGTAGAAGAAACAGAGCAAAAGAAGAAAAAGAGGACAAAAAGACGGAAAGTGCCTAAGACCAACCCACGGAAAGTACAGTAAAGTCTCGTTATATCGATATTCAAGGGAGTCCGAAAAAATATCGATATAACCGGGACTATCGATATATCCGACCCTGTTTGCATGTAATTTTCTCCGTGCGTGCATACAAATAGTATCGATATAACCGGGACTATCGATATATCCGATATCGATATAACGAGACTTTACTGTACATGTAACTTCACAGAAAAAAAGACATGTGACACCTTCTTCTACCCTGGACACGGATAAACCTCATGAATCAAAAAGGTTGGCCAATTCCTCTAAGCCACAGACACAAAGACGCGCCGACTTTGTGCCGAAGTTGTGCGGACTCATCTGACTCAAAACACCGGCAAACAGCTTCATCCAGTGGTTCTGATATGAAGGTCATGACTTTTAAAAGGAAAACAGATGGCGGCAGGCTCTTCAACAAATCTCACTTATGTGTGTTTTGCTCCAACCCTTAGAGAAAAATTGCACGCCATTTGATAACACAGCACAAAAATACCCCATGAAGTGGCAAATGTGCTTCAATTTCCAACTGGCTCCAAAGGGAGAAGAAACAATCTGGATCTTCTCAGAAATGAAGGGAATCGTGCCCATAACAATGACGTTCTTCGTGAAGGTCAAGGAATGTTGAATGTTTTCTGTTGAACATCTGGCTTCCTGATGATTTAACCATCCTCTGCCGTCAACGCTCCTAGAAGCAATGAACCAAGGACGAATGATCAAAATAAACCCATCATTATTGGTGCCTTGAAAGACCCGGTTCCTAGCTGATGGCTTCGGGAGGTCTCTCTTTTTCCTTCGAGAGTGAAAGAGTGGGCCTCCCTCCCTGTGCATCTCTCAGGAATGCTTCACGGGACGAGAGACTGCCTTGTCATTACAAGCGGACTTGACTGGGGCAGGGGCCACCCAGACGACTATCCTGTCTCATCGGGAAAACTGTCCAACCATGCATCGAGGAGACTTTCGTCTCCGCTCGGCGTCCTCATGAATGTCATAACACTGTTTTTTTTTTCCCCATAGCTCTTTGAAGAATACCATCCACATGAAACAAAAACTGAATTAAATAGGTAGTCAAATTAGACCGAGTGAAAAAATAAATAAGCCAACAAACAAATGAATGGACAGAGGCCGAACTTGAGTGAATTTGAAGGCAAAAGTAAAATATTTTTGTTAGATTGGATAAAGTGTTTTCACTAAGAGAATCGTACACCTTGAAGTCAGAATTCCAATGTTTTTGTCTACGATCGACAAGTAATTTTGAAATCCTGATTTGGGAGAATGCAGAATGAAATTGTATAAAATGACAGAGTCAAAGAGTGAATTTATAAAATTATAGGATTAGTTTTGTTAGATTGAGCTAAACTTTGTTTGTATATGGCTTGATTAGGCCATTTGGAAGAAGCCAGAGTTATTTACGACTCCTCTTCAAGGGGTTTGTCAGCGCAAAATTTCAAAGAGGGGTTTAAAACACCCAGAGACAATTCTGGGGCCCGCACCACATTACACTGTGTTGATCTCTCGTGAATGACAGTTGAATTGGAAAAAGTAAATAAAATAGTCAGTAAATTAGGCTAAATAACAGGAACATTTTGTTTTTTATCGTTCGCCCTTGGTTCATTGCTTCGACGGGTGTAGATGGAGATCGATGGTTAAATCATCAGGGAGCAGGTCTTGAACAGAAAGTGTGTGTAATTGGGAGAGCACGGGCATTGCGGTGTGGACGGAGGAGCGAGCATGGAGAGAGAGAGAGAGACGACCGGGCTGCAGGAGTATTTATGCGGCGCATAGTAATGACGCGACAGGATGCGACGTAATGAAAATGCGACATTGTGTAGGCAAGATATGACGTATGAGGAAGTTCCAAATGTAAACAAAGACTACAGAGCGATGTTTAGAGATGTTTGTATGGCGAATTACACTAACACATTTATCTTGAATTGGATGGAAATTGGCAAGGTAAATGTAACTACATTCGCTGGTGATTAATTACTTAAAAGAGATTCACCAGTTGGTATCATTGGACTTTTCACAAGAAGAAGTTTATGGATTTATTAAGAGAATGATTGTGACGTGATCATTATACTTGTTTTGACCTGACAATTGTCATCCCCTGAAGAACAGATGATTTGATTCATATAAATGATACGTATTGGATAAGGTTGAGTTGCAAAATTTGATGACTAAACTTTTTTCATTATGCGTTTATGCAGATGATGTGGACCGCAACAATTCGCAAACAGAGCTGGGTGATGGTGAGAAATTGCATTTGCAGGACGAATTGAAGAACTGTGGGATGCACAAGCCATTTGCATCCATCCATCCTGTGATTTTCTAGGGGCAGACGCTGCTGAATCACAGTATCATCCGACCTGAATTTTGATTCTTAATGTCTTTGGAAACAAAATTTAATCTCTACTTCAATTGTCATCGGAGATCCAACAAAGGAGAGGCCGCAACGGCTGGTGGGATGTATCTGCACAACTAGAGTTGAACACCCAACTGATGATTTGGGATCGATGACAAAGCCCCTATTGATAATAGTTTTGATTTCCAAAAGCATAATGTGTGGCATTTATTCAAATGCATGCCAATTTTTATTGCACATATTTCTCATCCAACCATCTAGCGAGCGACGAATTGTTACAATTAGGCTTGTTCGTATGAAAAATATTCAACGTTGGAGATGCGATGGCGGAAATCCGGCGTTTATTAAGACAGCCACAAATGCTAATTTATCTTCTGGCCACCTTTGCGTACTATGATGACATTTGTCAGTTCAAAAGTAATTTATAGTTCCGACTAAAAGTGCAGGATAACCTGTCAAGATTGATTTGATTGTGAATTACCATTATTATTATGAATTGCATGCAGTGCACATTGAAGTAATTGACTGCAGTGCACATTAAAGGAATTTCTCGCCGGTAAGAATGAAATTGGCAAATGACTTGAGTGGGCACCGATGTCAGTCAGAGATTCAGGTGGAATCAGATATATAGTATAGGGTTTTCCACGCTGACCAGCTTCTTTCAGAATTGGGAGAAGGAGATTCTTCAGGAGAGCTCCTGGGGAGTCCATGCCAGGGTGGCCGGAGATGAAGCTGGGTTGTGCGATGGATGTCCTATGCAGAAGTGAAACTGACTGGTGACTTCCAACTGAATGACAAAAGGCGAGTATGATGACCATTTACGCGGATTGCCATAAAGTTGCCGACCATGTCAACTTGTGCTAAAGAATTGTGGAAGGCTGTCGTCCACCCAAGCAATGTGGCAACATGCCAAAATTTGGCTTCCAATATTTTGGACCAATGATTGACAAATGGTTTTATACAAATTGATAATCTGTTAAATGTCAAAGATGAATCGTGTTCAACGCAAACACGTTCCCAGTTGGCAAATTGAGACTTTTCATGTCTCAACAGGGGGGAGTAACGATAGCTCAGATCATCATTGCCAAAATTTTCACTTTTGGTAGTGAGTGATGTTGGCAGCAAACGTCATTCCCCAAGAAAGTGGTGCCCTCCAGAAATGCAGACTCACTAACCACTAACATATACTAACCAACTAACAGCTAACAATAACAAAGTCTGCCATTTCTGTGAGAGAATGCATTGCAGAGCCTAAACGATGAGACAGACTTTGATAGGGAAAGAAACGCCAAGTGTGTGATGTGTAGAATGAAACCATCCTTTCAACATGTGACCTGGCACAAGTCTTCTTTTGTTCTCCACAGGAGGGAGCTGCGGTCTGAAGGGAATGACGTGGACCACGCCAACGTGGGATGTACCGGTTGCAGAGCTGCTAGCCGTCTTAGCAGCCACAAGCCTCGTCTGGATTCGCGAGGACACCGTTCGTCAAGAAGATTCCCGATGCACGTCATTGGAGCCGCGTCGACAGATCACACACCTTTTCCCAGTCACCAGCTCATCCGTACCACACCCTGGGGCCTGCTTGCGACAAATGCTACAAACAATTTCGTTCCTCCTCGTCGTCCTGGTGATCAACATCCAGGATGCAATGAAGAATTGTCTGTTGTAGCAAATGACATGACTTTAATTCGAGATTGTTTCCATTCTGATTGATCTATTTTGTGATTTTCTTTTCTTTTTTCTTCTTCTTTCTGTTCACCTTCACCGATGTTAAATATGTTCGTCAGGGGGGAGATGTTGGGGTAATTCGCCATACAAACATCTCTAAACATCGCTATGTAATCTTTGTTTCCATTTTGGACTTCCTGATACGTCATATCCTGCCTTCCCTTACATGATGTCACATTTACATTGCGTCACATCCTATCGCATCACACATTGTGCATAAATGCTCTCCCTTTCTAGTTCGGCATTCTCTCTTCCTCTGCCTTCCTTCTTCGCTGACCTCCCACAATGTATCTTCAAGATTAAACCAACTTTCTGTTCAACACCTGGCTTCCTGATGATTTAACCATCCTGTGCCGTCAACGGCCGTAGAAGCAATGAACCAAGGACAAACGATCAAAATAAACCCATCAGTAAATGAACGGTTTTGGAAAATGGTGCTTGCTATGCATCAAGATGCAATTGCAAATGCTGTGCGTAGCGAACAAGTGATTCTGAAATTTGGGGAACGCCTCTTCAATCAGCATGGGCATGATGTCTCAAAACATGACTACATCAGACAGAAGATGCTTGAGACAGGACGACTGCTTCTACAGGGGAAGAAACATGGAAAGCTTCTAGACATGGTGAATTTCACAATCCCAGTAAATGTCCCTCATGTGATCGAAGCAGTGAGGAAGGTGGCTGGCTTGAATGAGCAATTAAATGCATTCAAAATACCGTCCTTAGCACTCAAGTTAGGCCACAACCTCAGGAAAATTGCAAATATTATTGAATGTGAAGGATTAATCTCAGGTGATGACGATGCGCTTAATAATGCACGGGTGTTCAAACAAATCTGTTGCACCAGAGGGAGTGAATGCATGTCCTTAACGGCCCTCAAAAAACCTGCGTGAGGCAAAATGGAATGTTCCTCAACTTCTGCCTTTTACCGAAGATTTGAAACAGATGCATGAGTATCTTGAGGTCCAAAGACAGGTGTACCAAACAAAACTAAAAGAAGACACAAGTAGGAAACAATGGGGAGAACTTGCAAAAGTTACACTTTGCGAAATTATCGTTTTCAACCGGAGAAGAGAAGGGGAAGTTTCTAAGATGCCACTTACTGCGTGTACTTTGAGAGATACATCGTCGACACATCCAGATGTGGAGCTGGCTTTGTCTGACCTTGAGCGGAAAACTGTGTGGGCAACTTCCAAAGGATTGAAATACAAAGTAAATGAGGGCGAAAGGCTCCTGAAGTGCAGACATCCATGACGTTACTTGCCAATACTCATCATGAATGTGGGATACTGGATGAAAACACATTCTTTTTTGCAAGATCAAAAGCCCACACCCACTTCAGAGGATCTGATGCAATTCGTCAGATAGCCCTAAACCGCGGGGCAAAAAATCTGGAAGCATTGTCTTCCACAAATTGAGAAAGCACATGGCCACAATGTCCAAAGTTCTCAATTTAAAATACAACGAAATGGACGAGCTGGCAGACTTCCTCTGCCATGATATCAGAGTGCACCGTCAATTTTATGGGCTTCCGGAGGGGACAGCTTGCAAAAATTAGCAAGGTACTCACGCTCTGGAAACCGGAAGTTTGTCCCAGTTTAAGGGCAAGAATTTGGATGAAATAAACATTGATCCCCGTGGTAAGAACACATCTGCATATTTTAGGAAATAATTGCATCCATTTTTTTCTCTGCCAGCTGAAGTTTTATCTGTGTTTCCTCAGTTCCACTGTGTCCTCTGTTGACACTGATAGATATGTCAGGCACTGATGATGAGGACGATGAAGATATGAGAAAATGTACTCCTACATAAACATCATTGCCACAATCATCTGGTATGTTTATGACTTTATTTTTTTTAGGTCAACATATGTGTTGTTCAATGCCTTCCCGAAAATGTAGACCATTGGTGTCATACATGTCAGTATATATTAATGTTGACACAGAAAATAATTGTAAATTCAGAATACTTGTGAATTTCTCCACTGTGAGTCTAATATAAGCTAATGTAAAGTAATGTGATCTAATCTAATCTTGCACAAGGAGAGTGGGAGGAGTTACAAGCAGTCACTGATGCTGAAACAGCAATGTACCCACCCGAAATCCAGTTATGAGTTTGGTGTCGGTTAGATTACAGACGGTACACATATGTTGTGTTTTATTTGTATTTACAATAATAATAATAATAATAATAATAATAATAATAATAATAATAATAATAATAATAATAATAATAATAATAATAATGATGATAATGCGGCCCGGTAGTCGAGTGGTTAGCACACCGGCTTCACAGTGCAGAGGTCGCCGGTTCGTGTCCCGGTCCGGCCTCCCTGTGTGGAGTTTGCATGTTTTCCCCGGACCCGCGTGGGTTTTCTCCGGGTCCTCCGGTTTCCTCCCACACTCCAAAAACATGCATGGCAGGCTAATTGACCACTCCAAATTGTCCCTAGGTGTGAGTGTGAGAGTGACTGTTGTACGTCTTTGTGTGCCCTGCGATTGGCTGGCAACCAATTCAGGGTGTCCCCCGCCTCGTGCCCGAAGACAGCTGAGATAGGCTCCAGCAACCCCCGCGACCCTAATGAGGAATAAGCGGTACGGATAATGAGATGAGATGAGATGATGATAATAATAATACATTACATTTTAAGCGCCTTTCAAAGCTCTCAAGGACACTTTACAGTCACAGACAAGCAAAGGTACTATAATAAATAAAATACAATCACAAATACAATGCAATAAATAAAATACAATTAGAAATAGAAACAAGAAACCTGTTTTTTTGTGCAGGTAGGTCAGATGGGATGATGCTGCTTTCCAAGAAGGTGCCTGTTCCACCACAGCAAACAAAAGGTAAACTGTTTTCCCTTGGTTCGTGACTGAGTTATCATCTGACAAGCAACAGTGGTATGGTTCTATATACTGTATGGGTAGGGGAAATATGAGACATTATTTTTGTTTACCATAAAGTATTGTTATCCTACAAAAAAATGCTCTATCTCTGTCACGGTTCGCGAGGTGGTGATGGCGGGTGCGGATCCCAAAAAGCAGGCAGGAGTGAGTAGGAGGTTGTTTGACAAATTGTATTAAAATAAAGTCAGCAGGAACAAAATGTAAAACATCAAAATCATCTGAATGGAAAAAATACAAAGTAGCAAAAGAAGACCAAAAGTAAAAGCCCGCCAAGGTTAAACAAACACGTACACAATGCATGCAGCAAACAAGCAGCAAACAAACAATGAATCGGCACCGGATGATCGTGCCAGGTGTCCTTTTAAGTGTCATTGATTATAACGACCAGTACCTGCGAGGCTGCCGGCAGGGCTGACGTCGCTACCCGCTGGTCGCCAATCTGACCGGGACGACCAGCACCTGTGCAGGTGCAGGAGGGGCCGACAGCGCCCCCCGTTGGTCGCCAACCAGATCATGACAGTACCCCCCCTTCAAGGGGCTGCTTCCAGAAGTCCCAACAGTCTCCCAAAAGGTCCACTCGCCAGGGAACGGTCGGTGGAGAGGGCAACCGCTGCCTCTCCAGCATACGACGGGCGGTGGCCTGATGGGAACGGGACTCGGCCTGGGGTGGACGAAGACGCGGCACGGATCGTCGTGGGCGTGAGTGCGATCCCTCTCGCACGTTCACGCGACGGCGCATGGCTCTGCGTGGACGTCGAACTGCCAGGCGCAGAATGGCACCCCGTACGGCCGTATGGGACCAGGTCTCGGCCGGACGCCGACGTGGGCGTGAACTGCCCGGCTCCGGGGGAACGAGACCAGTCCAGATCCGCTCCGGGATCCAGCGGTGAGTGGGGTCTCGGACTGACGTTGACGCGGACGTTGCACGGCTCGTCGTGGATGAGACTCCATTCGTCATGCACGACGACAGCGTGGCTGGACGTGGGCGTGCAATGCCAGTCACCCAGTGTCACCCTGGACGGCCACCTGGAAGGAGGTCTCGGCCGGGGTTTACGTGGACGTTGCGGCTCGTCGAGTGACGCAATTCAAACTCGACGAGTCTCGCGCTAACGTGGACGTAGCATTGCCAGGCACAGGGTGGAAATGAGACGGGTCCGATGTACCTGCGGGATCCGATGGTTGGCCGATTCATTCTGTCACGGTTTTGCGAGGTGGTGATGGCGGGTTCGGATCCCAAAAAGCAGGCAGGAGGGAGCAGGAGGTTGTTTGACAAATTGTATTAAAATAAAGTCAGCAGGATCAAAATGTAAAACATCAAAATGATCTGAATGAAAAAAATACAAAGTAGCCAAAGAAAACCAATAGTAAAAGCCCGCCAAGGTTAAACAAACACGTACACAATGCATGCAGCAAACAAGCAGCAAACAAACAATGAATCGGCACCGGATGATCGTGCCAGGTGTCCTTTTAAGTGTCATTGATTACAACGACCAGCACCTGCGAGGCTGCCGGCAGGGCTGACGTCGCTACCCGCTGGTCGCCAATCTGACCGGGACGACCAGCACCTGTGCAGGTGCAGGAGGGGCCGACAGCGCCCCCCGTTGGTCGCCAACCAGATCATGACAATCTCTTCCTCCTCATAACATTCTATTTGATATTTAGTATTGAACAACTTCAAGTTAATGTCGAGTGTATGTAATGTGAGTGTATGTGGGTGTATAGAGTGGGTGTGGGTGTTTGTGGGTGTAATGAGTGTAATGTGGGTGTATAGAAATCGGAATGGAATCTTTAAAATCATGTTTTCTCAATAGTAGATAGATAGGCATTTCTTCATATAATGTGAACCCTTACAAAATAAATTGATCCCACCCAAAAAAAATCTGAAAACGCAAAACGCAGTTAAGGTTAGGTTCAAAACTAAGGAAAGGTTAGGTTTGGCACCTGGAACAATGCATTGTTTTTATGTATGTTATATGTGTCATGTGCACTTGTTTCTGGCACATTTCAATACAACACAGAGACAATAGCTTTTATTTCAACATATTGAGTGTTTTTTTTTTCTTGAATATTTGTCGACTAAACTTCTGGACACATTAATTTTGTCCAGCACTTTTATTTCAGTCTTGAACGTTTTACACGGATTTGTTAATATGACAGCAATTTGTATTTATTTTCTTACCACAATGTCTTGAATGTTTGAAATTTCAGGTTGATGTATTTCAATTATTAAAAAGATCGGAGGCTGCCATTGAAATTGGCCTGTGAGCAGTGTTAATTTACTTGATTCTCTTCAATGTATTTTATAATTTTCATGTTATTTGTTATTTAGTTTTTTTTTGTTCTTTTGACTTCAAGACGGTGCCGCAAGAGTGGCTGCCTTTCCAGCAGCTTCTGTATTTTGCTTTTCTACTTTCATTTCTTTCATAACTTTGCTGCTGTGAAATGTAAATTTCTCCACTGAAAAACTAATAAAGTCAAATCCAATCAAATAAATATACAAGAAAAAGTATGTTCGTTTTAGCAATTTGATTGAAAATTGTGAAAATTAAAAGATTGTCATTTAGGTCCGATCTGCACAGGTTGTTCGTCAATATGTAATTAAAAGACAATAGATATTTTCCATAGATTAAACATAAAAATCTAAAAACTACACAAAGAGCATACCAAGTGTTGGAACTCAGCATATTTATGAAACAAAAAATGGCTGGCAGCACCAATGGGATGTAATTCATAGATAAATAATAAAGAATAGCACAAGCTTGGCCAAAACAAACATGCGGATCAAACCTCTCAAGATGGAGGACACTGATTTGCTGTGGCGACTCCTTGAAGGGAAAAGTCGAAAGGAAAAGAAGAGACATTAAAAATTCCAATATTGGATGCAATCAAACTTATGGTTGCGACAGAACCTGGCAGACCTACATCTGGTGCTTGATTATTCTGTCGGATATCGTGTCAGAAAATGGGAGGGGGCTCGTACCCAGTTGAGCATGTGAACAAAATATTTCACAATTTATGTGTTCAAAATTTAGAATTGTCAAAAAATATACGATCATGGCTCCTGCAAAACACAATTGCTGACCTTACAGGTTCTAAATATTGTCTCTTGAAAAAAATAAGTGCCACCTGCTGGTAGTTTTGGTTTGACATGATTCGTTAAGTCTCCACGGAATTGCGAAAAACCTGTAAAAATTAAATCAAGAATTATGCCATTTGGCATAAAAAAATGGGTGCTAAAATCAATCAATCAAATAACCGATATCGATATAACAAGACTTTATATATATATATATATATATATATATATATATATATATATATATATATAAAAAAATCCGCGTCTCACCCACCACGGGTGGTGTCTGTCCCCCATTTTAGCTCGGGTCCTCTACCAGAGGCCAGGAAGCTTGAGGGTTCTGCGCAGTATCCGTGCTGTTTCCAGCACTGCGCTTTTCTGGACCGAGATGTTCGATGTTGTTGCAACCACTCGTCCAGTTTGGGGGTCACTGCCCCGAGTGCTCCGACCACCACAGGCACGACTAACACCTTTACCTTCCAGGCTCTCTCCAGCTCCTCTCTGAGCCCTTGGTATTTCTCAATTTTCTCATGTTCCTTCTTTCTGATGTTTCCATCACTCGGGACCGCTACATCCACGACAACGGCTTTCTTTTTCCCTTTATCTATGACCACGATATCTGGTTGGTTGGCCATTACCATCTTGTCGGTCTGTATCTGGAAGTCCCACAGGATCTTTGCTCGGTCATTCTCCACCACCTTGGGAGGTGTTTCCCATTTTGACCTTGGGGTTTCCAGTCTATACTCCGCACAGATGTTTCGGTAGACTATGCCAGCCACCTGGTTATGGCGCTCCATGTAGGCTTTCCCTGCCAGCATCGTACACCCTGCAGTTATGTGTTGGATTGTCTCAGGTGCCTCTTTGCACAACCTACACCATGGGTCTTGTCTGGTGTGGTATATCCCTGCCTCTATGGCTCTGGTGTTCAGGGTCTGCTCTTGGGCAGCCAGGGTGAGTGCCTCTGTGCTGTCCTTTAGGCCAGCCCTCTCTAGCCACTGATAGGACTTCTTGAGATCAGCCACTTCTGCTATGGTTCGGTGGTACATCCCGTGTAGGGGCTTTTCCTCCCATGATTGTCCCTCTTCCCTCACCTCATCCTCTGTTCCCCATTGTCTGAGACATTCTCTGAGTACATCATCCGTTGGAGCCTTCTCTTTGATGTATTCATGGAGCTGGGATGTTTCATCCGGGACAGTGGCTCTCACACTTACTATTCCCTGGCCTCCTTCCTTACGGCTTGTGTCTCAGGGTGCTGGACTTGGGATGGAACCCTCCGTGCATGGTGAGGAGTTTTCGGGTCTTAACATCCGTGGTCTGAATCTCTTCCTTTGGCCACCTTATTATTCCTGCAGGGTATCTGATCACTGGCAGGGCATAGCTGTTTATTGCCACTCTCGCGGCGCCGTTTTGAAGTAAAAAGAAAAAAAAAGAAAAAAACTACATAACAAATAACATGACAACACAAAGACACAGAGAGTTATTAATTCTTAAGCACTTTCTGTACTCTCTTTGTTACACAAAGCAGTTCCAGATGAAAGAGGAGAGGAACAAAGCATCTCTTCAACAGTGGATCAGGGACATCATGGTGGAATGTGCACGTCGACTACAAGCTAAATGTTGAAAGCAAACACGCAGCTGTAGCATCCAATAGAGGACAAAGCAGTCGGCCACCGTTTTCTTGTTAGGAAAACGGGCTCGTTCGCGAACCACACATCACTCATTGTGGCAGCTCCATGTGTATCCCGAAAAATAGTTCGTATGCCAAGGTAACATTTTTATAAATGTAACGTTCGTCAACCAAAAAGTTAGTAAGCCAAGGGGTTCGTAAACCGAGGTATCACTGCACTGTTGTTCATCACTCGAATGTTCATAAATTGGGCCGCATCATTTAATAAAATATATGCTTTATAGAGATATGTACATGTACAACTGGAGAGCATACTACAAACTGCATGTTACTATAAAATGTTCATATGTAACGTTCCTCACTCGAATGTTTGTACGGTGAATTTGTTCGTAAGTTGCTTCAGTGCTATATTTTTGTTGTAAGTTGCTTCAGTGCTCTATTTTGTTGTATGGAATGTATGTTTAAAGCTGATATAAGTATGTTTAAGGTTTATATAAGTATGTTTACGCTTTGTATAAGTAACCTGTATTGGTTTATACTGAAAAATAAACATTGAATAAAAAAAGCCTATCTCAGCTGTCTTCGGGCACGAAGCAGGGGACACCCTGAATTGGTTGCCAGCCAATCGCAGGGCACACAAAGACGTACAACAGTCACTCTCACACTCACACCTCGGGACAATTTGGAGTGGTCAATCTGCCTGCCATGCATGTTTTTGGAGTGTGGGAGGAAACCGGAGGACCCGGAGAAAACCCACGCAGGTCCGGGGAGAACATGCAAACTCCACACCTCTACACTGTGAACCCGGTGTGCTAACCACTCGACTACCCGGCCGCCCTTGAATAAAATATATGCTCTATAAAGATGTGTAGATGTACAACTGGAGATGTGTTCCTACAAAAAAATGTTTGTTTGTAACTCGTATGTTCGGAAGTAGGTCGGCGTCTGTACCGCAATGTAGTCAAAACAATTCTAGTTTGATTTAACATGGAACTCATGGAGGATGACACACATTTGTGACTCTTATTATTTTGTGTGGCGAGGCAAGACATTCTCCCAAAACTCTTCATTATTTGTATTTGTATTTTTTTGTCTCCATTGATGCGTTAGCAAGGGTCAACTCCTACAACACAATTACGTTCGTGATCCTCCCCCCACCACCACCACAACACTGGTGGTGTCCACTGTGGAGATGTTGAGCACGCGGTCCAGCAACAACACCCCCCCCTCCCCTGACCGCGCGCTGTCCCCCCATTATGGAGCAGTCAGAAAGCTTTTAAAGGCTACGCTAACGGCGAAAGATGGATGGCAGCAAATGAGGTGGGAGGAGTACGGGGCCGGAGGAGGGGGAGCAGGTGGCTAAAAGAGGACGTCTCACTTCATGCCTCTAATTCAATAACATGGAAAAGTGACGAGGGTGCGTCCATTGAACTCATAGATGTATGGATAGACAAAAAGATAGATCATAGATATAGGTGATAGAATTTGCAAATTCCTCTATTATGGTATTAACTACAAAGATACAGTGGATGAATGGATACATATTAAATCAAAAGAGAGCTGGTGATAGATGGATAAATGATCGATGGATTGATTTGAAGATGGATGGATGATGTATGGATACATGTGTGATACATTAATTTATAAGAATAGATAGATGGACAGATGGTTAATAGACAAACTGTTGGAAGGATTGATCATTGTATTTTTGGAAAAATGGACGACTATGGATGCATGGATGGTTTGACAAATAAATGTTTATATTGATAATGGATTGATTGATAGATGACTGATAGAGAAAGAAGTACAGAGAGACTGGTAAATATAAATTGGATGGATTTAGTGGGTGGAGGGATGGATGGATGGATGGATGGATGGATGGATGGATGGATGGATGGATGGATGGATGGATGGATGGAACGATGGATTGATTGGGTGGGCGGATGGATGAATGGATTGAGTGGGTGGATAGATGAATGTAGTGGGTGGTTGAATGGATGGATGAATTGATGGATTTAGTGGAGGGATGGACAATGGATGGATGAATTCAATGGATTGAGTGAATGGATATATGGATGAAAGGATGGATTGATTGGGTGGGGGATGAAGTGGATGGATGGATGGACGGATGAATGAACGGATGGAGTGGGTGGTTTAATCGATGGATGAATTGATTGAGTGGGTAGGTAGATGGATGGATGATGGATGATGGATGGATGGATGGATGGATGAATGGATGGATGGATGGATGGATGGATGGATGGATGGATGGATCGGTGAATTGAGGGTATGGATGGATCGATGGATGAATGGATGGAGTGGGTGGTTGAATGGATGGATGAATCGATGTATTGAGTGGATGGATGGATCGATGATGAATGGATGGAGTGGGTGGTTGAATGGATGTATGAATCGATGGATTGCGTGGATAGATGGATGAATGGATGAAGTGAATGGATGGATGAATTAATGGATGGAGTGGATGTTTGAATCGATGGATGAATCGATGGATTGACTGGGTGGATGGATGGAGTGGGCGGTTAAATGGATGGATGAATTGATGAATGGATGGATGGATGGATGGATGGATGGATGGATTGATGGATGGATGGATGGATGAATGAATGGATGGATGGATGGATGGATGGATGGATGGATGGATGGATGGATGGATGGATGGATGGATGGATGGATGGATGGATGGATGGAGCTACGATAATGGCGGCAGCAGCGAACTGCAGACACGCGACTAACACTCACAGCCAAATGAAAAGATAAATACAATAAAACCGAAATGAAACAAGCTGGTATAGGGAGCTGGTCTCCACTAGCTTGAGGAGGGAAACGTGGAAGACCGGGTGGATCCGCATCGTGGGTGGTAGCCAGAGCCTCACCGAGACCGGGCTGAGGATGGCCTCGATGGGGAAGGGACCTGTGAAGCGTGGGCCCAGCTTGGCCGAAGTCCCGGCCAGCCAAAGGTCCCTCGTGGACAGCCACACCTCCTGCCCGACCTGATAGCTGGGTGCCTGTCGGCGATGACGATCCGCGACGAGCTGGTTCCGGGACGCCGTGCGCGACAGGGCGGCCCTGGTCTCCTTTCATATTCGGTGGTCCCGTCTCAGGTGGTGTTCAATGGACGGGACCTCCACCCGGCCCTCCTGGGTGGGGAACAGAGGTGGCTGATAGCCACAGGCGGACATGAACGGGGACCGACCTGTGGCTGTGGAGACCAGGGAGTTGTGGGCGTACTCCACCCAAGGTAAGTGGAGGGGCCACGATGCAGGACTGTGGAGGCTGGTTTTTCCTCTCCGTCTGGCCGTTGGTCTGGGGATGGTATCCAGACGACAGGCTCAGCGACGCCCCTAGGGACCGACAGAAATATTTCCATACCTTGGACACGAACTGTGGTCCCCGGTCCGACACGATGTCCGTCGGAATCCCGTGGAGACAGACGACGATGTTAACCAGGAGTTGAGCCGTCTCGATGGCTGACGGCAACCTGGTTAACGGAACGAAGTGGGCCGACTTCGAGAAGCGGTCCCCACGGTGAGGACGACCGTCTTGCCACGGGAGGGGGGGAGGCCTGTAACGAAGTCGACGGAGATGTGGGACCAGGGTCGGGAGGGTACCAGTAGTGGCTGAAGGAGTCCTGCTGGGGGTTGGTGGCAGGACTTCCCACGAGCGCAGGCCGGGCACGCCTTCACGAACTCCATGACTTCCCTCCTGTACTGTGGCCACCAGAACCGCTGGGCAATGAGCTGGATCGTCCTGTTGACCCCCGGGTGACAGGCTACCTTGGAGGTGTGTTCCCAGAGTAGTACCTCGGTGCGTAGCAGGGGGGGAGACGAACAGGCGATCCACCGGGCAGCCCTTGGGGATGGGGTTACTCCCCTGGGCTTATTGGACTTTTCTCTCAACCTCCCACCTCAGGGCGCCCAGGATGTGTTGGCCCGGCAGGATGTTGGCAATGGTTTCCTCCCTTTCTGCCGGCTCCTGGGTGCGGGATTGGGCGTCAGGCTTAGTGTTCTGCGACCCTGGGCAGTAGATGAGAGAAAAGTTAAACCTTGTGAGGAAGAGTGACCATATGGCCTGCCGAGAGTTGAGTCTCTTGGCCGACCGGATGACAGCCAGGTTCTTGTGATCGGTGTAGACGGTGAAGGGGTGTTTGGCCCCCTCAAGCCAGTGTCTCCATTCTTGCAGCGCCAGGACGACCGCCAACAGTTACCGGTTGCCTACGTCATTGTTGGCTTCTGCGGGGCTGAGCCGGCGGGAGAAGAAGCTTCTGGTCAGTAGGGGAGCACTGGGACAGGATGGCCCGCACTCCGGACTCGGATGCATCAACCTCGACCCTGAACGCGAGGTCCGGGTCAGGATGACGAAGGACTGGGGGGTTGGAAAAGGCTTGGCGGAGGCGGTTGAATGTCCCCTCCGCTTCGGGGGTCCACCTGAAGGCGACCTTGGTGCACGTGAGGTTAGTAAGGGGGAGTGCCTTCTGACCATAACCGCGAACAAAGCGGCGGTAGAAATTGGCAAACCCCAGAAACCGCTGGAGCTGCTTGCGCGTCTTCGGGGTGGGCCACTCTCCCACCGCTTTGGTCTTGGCGGGGTCGGCCCTGAGCTGCCCCTGCTCCACGACGAACCCCAGAAAAGACATAGAGCGGACATGGAACTCGCACTTCTCTGCCTTCACGTAGAGCCGGTTTCGCAGGAGCCGCTCCAGGACCTGTTGGACGTGCTGCCGGTGCTCTTCTGCAGATTTGGAAAAAAATAAGAATGTCTTCTAAATAAACAAATACAAAGACGTCGAGGATGTCCCTGAGCACATTGTTGATAAGGTTTTGGAATATGGCAGGCGCATTAGTGAGTCCGAACGGCATCACCAAGTATTCAAAACGCCTCTGGGGCATTTTGAATGCAGTCTTCCACTCGTCCCCCTCTCGGATGCGGACCAGACGGTGTGCACTTCGTAAGTCCAATTTCGAGAAAATGGTTGCCGACTGGAGGGGCGCGAAGCCTGAGTCCATGAGGGGGAGAGGGTATTTGTTGCGGATGGTGATGTCATTCAGACCCCGATAATCAACGCACGGGCGCAGGGATCCATCCTTCTTGTCAATGAAGAAGAACCCTGCGCCGATTGCAGAAAGCGACGGTCGAATGAGTCCCGCCGCAAGGGAAGAGTCTATGTAAGTGCTCAGGGCTTCTTGTTCTGGTTGTGAAATGTGGTATAGTCTGGAGTCCGGTAATGGAGCCCCTGGCTGCAGTTCTATCGCACAGTCATACGGACGGTGGGCGCACTGTCCTTGCTGAACACCTCCCACAAGTCGTGGTAGCAATGGGGCACGCCCTTGAGGCAGATGACCGCGGACGGGCCACCGTGGGAGGGGTCTCGCTCTGCCGTCGTTGTCCGCAGGCAGTTGGCGTAGCAGTAGGGGCTCCAGCCCTGTATGGTGGACCTTCCAGGAGATGGACGGGTCATGGGTACTGAGCCATGGAAGGCCCAGTACTAACGGCACATTCCGGGAGGGCATGACTAAAAATTGACGGTGTTCGGTATGGTTGCCTGCTAACCCGAGTTTAAGCGGGGCCGTGGCGTGGGTAACCTAGGCCAGGAGACAACCATCAAGATCGAGAATCTCCTTGGGGGGAAGATCTCGATGAGTTCACAGCCCAAGGAGTTGGCCAGTTGGGGAGCGATAAAACACCCATCGGCCCCCGAGTCCACGAGCGCCCGCACAGTTTGGGAGCTGGAAGGGCCAATTACGTCGCCGTCCAGCTCCAATCGCGTTACGGGAGCCATGGAATTCGCCTCCAGAGGTCGCCGCGGTCGCCTTTTCAACGGGGACTTACAGCGACCGGAGGTCTTAGGCTGCGGGCCTTGGGTGCGACGAGCCCCTGGGTTGGTGCGATCGTTGCCCCCCATCTGCATGGGTTCGGGGGACCCCTCCAGGCGCCGCACTCGCTCGCTGCCGCCGGGCGTGGTCATCCTGGGTCGGCTTCCGGTTTCGTTGGACCGCTGGCTGTTCTGCTCCCTCTGCCGCTCCCGGAGACGGTGATCCAGACCGATGACAATGTCGACCATGTCGTTGAAGGTAGTGCCAGCGTCGCGGGTGGCCAACTCGTCTTTGAGTGGGGTGCTCCATCCGCGACGAAACACTCCCCTCAGCGCTCGGATGTTGTAGCCACTGCCAGCAGCCTGGATACGGAAGGCGACCGAGTACTCGGCGGCCGAACGGGACTCTTGGACACAGTCGTAGATTCGCCCCTCTGCCTCAACCTCCATCACCGGATGGTGGAAGACCTGGCGTAGCTCGGCCAAGAAAGTCCGGGTAGAGGTGCACAGCTCCGGTTGGGACTCCCGGACGGCCAGCACCCAGGTCTCAGCTTGGCCCGTGAGCAGACTGGTGATGAAGACCACCTTAGCCTTATCGCTAACATGGGTGTGTGGTTGTTGTTCGAACACGAGCACGCACTGCATGAGGAACTGCGCGCAGCGCCCGGTTTCGCCTGCGTAGCGTGAGGAGTAAGGTAGCTGGATATCGCGCCTACCCACGGGCGGGGAGGAAGGGGCCGTGAGGGTGGCAAGGCGTGTCTCGACTGTCTCTAAGCGTTGAGCCAGCTTAGATGTAATTTGGCGTACATCTGTGATGGCTTGGGCCAGCTGGCTCGAACGCTCCGCCTGCATGGAAAGGGCGGCGATGTATCTGTCTTCACCGGCGGGATCCATAGGTCGGAGTATTATGTCACATCCAATCGAGGCGTAGTGACAATACTCGAGGGACGACGGAAGGCGAAATGGGTTGGACCCAAAATGCACGGTGAGACAGAGTTCCAAAAGAGTCTTTTACTGAGACACGTCACAATCAACAAACATAGGAGGTAACAGTGAGGGAGAATAAATGATCAGACCTGGAAGGTGTGGTAGTAGCGGGGAACTTCCTGAATACTCTGACAAAGACAGAAAGGTAGGAGTGGCTTTTATAGCCAGTAGGCACAATAAAGGGGATTGGAAACAGGTACGGGAGCCCGGGTGAGTCAGGAAGGGAGGGGCCGTCTCTAAGGAGCAGCGGAGCAGGCGACAGGAGGGGAGGGGCGCGCTCTGGACTGCGACGACGATATGACAGACCGCTCCACTGATGCTGTAGTAGCTGGAACAGTGAGCACGAGCTGGAGCAACTTTTTCACCTTGGGAACAGTTTCAATCAGATCCTTCTGGGCCAAAAAGCTGAGAAGTTGTCCAGGAGATTTACATCCATCCCTCACTGGTTGTGAGCTATACAGTCCAACGAGATCTGCCTTTAGCTTCACATGGTCAAAGAACCTGGCATATTTTGACAGGCTTTGCAGTTTCGCGTCATCAAAATGTTTCGACATTTCCCCAAATTTTGCGCAGTCCACCAAACCAAGAAAAGCCAGCTCACCAAAAGGATCAAACCTGGCTTTCATTTGACAGCTTATGTTCTCCAGAATGTTACAGAACACTCGTTCACATCTAATCGAATGTCTGTCTCCCCTCTCTGTCAGGCCCAGTGCGCTGCATTTCTGCTCAAATCGGTCACAGAAACTGTCAAACTTCAGTTTCATACGCTCGAGAGCTGCAACAGTGTCGCGGAAGCGTGCAAGACAATATTCAATGTCCATCACTTTGTTTTGTAGCACTCTAAAAAGTGTGTCAGTTTCGTTGAAAATGTCCTCATATGCCATAAGGAGAAAGCATGTTGATGCTTTTGATAGCCACCGATCGTATCCTGCTGCCATCATCAGCGTGTCATTATCCCAGCTGTCTTGATTTTCCGTAATTACCCGAAATAATGTGCGATGATCATTTTGGTGCATGCTTATTGTCTGCAGCAGCCTGGAGTTAGAGCTCCATCTTGTAGGTGTTGTTGTAGTGCGCTTTGTGGACTTGCATAAAAATGGCGCTAGTCCCTCAGTTGTTTTAAAAAAACGTGCGACATTCGGGCATGCACCTCGCTGAATGCAAGAGCACCAAGTTCAGTTTGTGTGCGTAACAGTGCGTAAACATGGCTTTGGGCACTTTTTCTTTAATTTTAGCTTGCACACCATTAAGTTCTGAGGCCATTACAGCGGCTCCATCATATGTCTGAGCTACAAGCTTATCAGCACAGTCATATTTCTCCAACACTCCGTGGACGTACTCAGCAATGGCAGGAGCGCGTCTGTCCTCACTCACATCGTCAAAGCCCAAAAACGCTTCCTTCACCTCACAGCCTGTTTCAGATGTAGCTACATACCGTAATATGACCGAAATCTGAGCTTGGTTTGTAACATCTGTGGTCTCATCTACTTCTACAGCAACAAATGGGGCTGCACCGATCTTCTTTTTACTGTCATTTCTAATGACATCACCAACTGCTTCAATTAAATCGTTCTGTATTCTGTTTGACAGGCCAGAAAATACAGTGGATGTCTCAAAATGTCTCGCTAGCCTGTCATCTTGCGAAAAGCATGTAATAGTTCAACATACAGCGCCTTTACTTTCATCATTTCCATGAAATGCCAGCTGTTGTTTGGCAAGGAAGCAGGTGGCATTGTTGTGATCTTTTAAAATCTCCCGGTTCTCCTTTACCTTAGCATTGTGGATGCTGATGTTGAGTCTTCGCTGTTCATCCAAAGCCAAGTCGATCCAGGACATCCCGAATGTTTTTAGCGCGATTTGACTTTGGATGTGCGCGGTCGACCGCTCATGTTTGATGAGGCTCCGTTGTAAATATTTTAGGTTGCAATATCCCATTTGAGTCCAGACATTGTCATAAGTTGAGAACAGAAGGCAGGAAAAGCAGAAAAGGTGGTTTCTTTCTGGACATCCGCACAGCCAGCCTTTTCGTGTGTACCAGTCCGTCTGAAAAGAGCAAGTATTCTGTCCCGTTGTCTGAAGCAAACCTTTTAGCTCCGGTGTTGGTCTTCCTTTAATTATTATCTCCTGCTTCGATTGAAAGTCCAGTTTAGAAAATTCGTTCAGTTTATATATGTAATCCTCCATTCTGAAAATGAGGCCAAGCAACACGAAAAAATGACTGGAGGGTTGCACTTTATGTGCTAACTGTTTACTGTAGCTTGCTGTCCCTAATTCTATTATTCTGCAGCCGTGGAATCACAAGTATGTCTGGAATCACAAGCGCCCCCTGTCACGAGGCAGGAGAAAACTGTGTGCCTCACCTACGCACAGAGTTCTGATAAAAAATAAAACTAAATAAACACTGTAGTACAGTGTTTATAATGTACAGTGACTGTACATTAATTATATACACCAGCTAAACTGTAGAAATTTTGTTCATATACTAACTGTGTTGCACGCTTTAATAGCGATATGCAGAAGGACAGCAATGCGGTCTCACTGCAGAGCAAGCCAGCACAGTTAGCATAGTGATTGCGCAATCCATGTTGAGGCTCAGCCGGCTGCTGCCTCACCGCTCGTCTCTACTTAGCATTTGAACTGTAAATGTGAAAATTCAGCGATTTTGAAAAAAATTCAAAAACGGTGAATGGAAAGTTAAATGGACAAGGACTTTAAAGTACAAATCACTGAATACATATAACTGTTTAATGTATTTTTTCATTTGATATTTCCATGACAGGTTTCCATGATGACAGGTGAGGCACTGCCACACCTGCCTCTCCTGACTGCTCGTCACTGGTTTGAATCACGTCGGGGTCACCAGTGGACCAGTTGAGGAAGTAGCACACTGACTGATTGTAGACACATCTTTATTCCAATTGCTAACAAGTGGATCTGATTCAAACATATAAAAATTCAGGAAAACATTCTGAACTTGGACACGCCCACTGCTGTACATCTGCTGGGTGAGATGCCAGGTCCTAGTGCCCGTAAAGTGGACTCGGAAGGAATCAGGGTACTAATTAGATAAATCGCGTTGTCGAAAAGGGGCAAGAAGTGAGATATTGTCATGAAAATGCGAGTTAATCCAGACCAACAGTGACGTGATACCACGTCACTTTCCAGGTAGCTCGGTGTTCCTTTGCGTCACTTCCGGCCTAATTTAATAATCATAATGCATGACTCCATTACAGATGGATGGTTGGATGGATGGATGGATGAATGGATGGATGGATGGATGGATGGATGGATGGATGGATGGATGGATTAATAGACACATAATTTTGGTATGTAGCTGGACAAATGAATGTTGGATAAAAAACGTTTGATGAGGTCGGTGGGTGAATAAATATATGGATGACAGATGAACAGATATATCCATAGATGGACAGATCTGCATGTAGACACGAAAAGGGCCGTCATATGAGATGACAGCCATCGTTACCTTAGGTGACTTCATTTCACACACGTCTCAATGCAAAAAGAATAGTTGTGTGCATGGGTCCGTGCATGTGTTGCATGTGCATGTGCATGTGCATGTGCATGTGCATGTGCGCACGCGTGCGATAGAGTTGTGTTGTGATTACGTTGTGATTACGCTCTATTGCTTCCTGTAATCACATCACATGACCTCCTCCTCCGCTTCTGTTTATTGTTCCGTACTCCAGTAAAACATAATCACATCCAGCTTCAGACCATTCCCTTCATGTTGCTTTTTTGACAATAATAATAATAATAATAATAATAATAATAATAATAATAATAATAATAATAATAATAATAATACATTTGATTAATAAGTGCCTTTCAAAACTCTCAATCTGACTTTACAGTCACTTGATAAGTTTTTCTGTGGGTGAGCAGCGGCAGCCACACGGGCCAGCGTTCCCTCAACCCAGAAGTAACTCAGATAGGAAGCTAGCTTGCTAGCTAATAGATACATAATAATAATAATAATAATAATAATAATAATAATAATAATAATAATAATAATAAAAATGCTATATAAACCAATATGGATAAATCGTATTGTATTTTGTACAGCCGCCCACATTTAAAGCTCAGATAACTCCAGAGCCATATTATAATAATAATACTAAATTTCAATTACCTTTCAATTGCCTTTCAAAACTCTCAAGGTCACTTTACAGTCACAGGATAAGTTTTTCTGTGGGTGAGCAGCGGCAATCACACACACCAGCTTTAACTCAACCCGGAATAACTCAAATAGATAGAGAGCTAGCTAGATAGCTAATAGGTAGCTAACAGCTAGCTAGCAAGACAACCAGCTAGCCACTAAATAGCAAAATAGAATTTTAAAAATATTGTGATTTTAACTCATTCACTGCCAGATGATGTGCAAAAATGTGTCCAATGCAGTGCCAGGGTTTGTGTCATTGTCCCTTGAATTGAGTTTTAGGACTACACAAATATCCATTGCAGTGCAAGAAACTTTAGACTCTCTTCTTATTTCAGAAAAAGGAAGTTAATTCCTAAATAATATCGGTCTGGAGTTATATGAGCTTGAAATTAGAGCACCTGTCCAAAATACATTGCCATACATCCATCTTGGTGTATATAGCACTTGAAGAACATCTGAAGCTGGAATTATGCGCTAACATCTGTGTTAGCTCTCAGTCGTACAGGAGTGGTCCATCGATGAGAAGGTTACTTCAGCCGTCATCTGTACTTTTTGAAGGTGTCGGACGTTTTGCCTCCTATCCAAGAGGCTTCGTCAACGAACTAAAGTCTGACTGGTCGTATCGGCCTTATTTATATATCCTTAATGTCCGGCCGGACATGGCGGCGCCGGACACAGCTATGATAGGTCCCTATTCTCAGCTACTGGTAAACACGCGAAAAATCAGGAATGAGCAGATCTCAAGGGAGAATTGGATCATTTGTCAGACAGAGATCTCTCAGAGACAGAAAAGGCGGTACTAACCAAAGGGTTAAATTTCTCAGTAACTCCTAAAACAATACCTACAATAGATTACATCACAGCTACTGAATCGGCTATTAAAAATAACAAACTTTCGTATGCAGAGGCAGATGATCTACGCATTAAAATATCAGCCCTTCTCAGTAGTGCCAAACGACCTCCGTCCAACATAACATTAGAAGACAGAAAGACGTTAACTACTCTACAAAAAGACAAAAATATTACTATTTTGCCAGCATACAAGGGCAGATGCAGTGCTTCTCAACACATTGGATTATGAAGACAAAATGAATAGGTTAATCAGTGATTCTAACCTTCCAATAGAAACAAGAAAGAAATGATATACTGTCTCCAAAATTTAGAGAAAGGCAAACATATAGACAAACAGATGTATTTTAGATTATACGCCATGTATCTATGGCCTGCCAAAAATACATAAAGAAGGGTTCCCCCTCAGACCCATTGTTTGTAGCATTGACTCCTCTACATACAATGTAGCCAAATATTTAAAAACTATCTTAGCTCCGTTGGTTGGTAACACAGAATATCACGTAGAGAACACCACAGGTTTTGTAGAGAGGATCAAAGACCTCATATTGGAACCTGAGGAAACTTTGGCATCTTACGATGTGACTTCCCTCTTTACATCTGTCCCAACCCCAGCAGCAGTCTCAGTGGTGAGGACGAGACTGCTGGCGGACGTTTCTCTGCATGAAAGAACCAAACTTAACCGGATCACATCTGCCAATTATTGAAAATCTGCCTTAATACTACATATTTTCAATTTCGGGATAAATTTTATAAACTGACATGTTTGTAGTAGAAAAAAAAATTGCAACTCTTGTTTCACATACAGTGATACCTCAGCTCATGGACTTAATTATTTTTAATAATTAATTAATAATAATAATAATTAATTAATACCAGAACGTCTGTGTAAGCCCTCAGTCGTACAGGAGTGGTCCATCGATGAGAAGGTTTCTTCAGCCGTCATCTGTGCAAATTTGAAGGTTTCGGACGTTTCGCCTCCTATCCAAGAGGCTTCGTCAGCGAACTATTTATTGGAAATCTGCCTTAATAATACGTATTTTCAATTTCGGGAGAAATTTTATAAACAAATTCATGGTTGTGCTATGGGCTCACCAGTTTCACCCATAGTGGCTAATCTGTAAATGGAAGAGATGGAGAAACAGGCCCTCACATCATTCCCGGGGACAAAACCTTGACACTGGTTTAGATATGTGGACGATACTTTTGTCATAATTAAAAAAACAAGAAATTCAATCCTTCACAGAACACCTCAACTCTGTAGACATCAACATTAAATTTACTTGTGAGGACATTAAAGAGAACCAACTAGCCTTCTTGGATTGTAAAGTAATTATAAAAGAGGACAGAGCGCTAAAAACAGAAGTCTTGAGGAAGGCTACGCTCACTGACCAATATTTACTTTTTGACTCTAACCACCCTTTACAACACAAACTAGGGGTTATCAGGACCCTCCAGCATAGGGCTAAACTAATACCAACTAGCATTGAAGGTAGAGAAAATGAGTCAAAACATATCAGGAGACCACTCACAAACTGTGGGTACCCTCAGTGGTCATTTAACAAATGTCAGAAAGAAAGAATAGGGAATGAAACCAAAAATTCTCAAGATACAAAAAGGAGAGGAGTAGCAGTACCTTACATTGCAGGAGTTTCTGAAAAATTACAAAGAGTCCTTTGGCAACACAAAATTCCTACTTATTTCAAACCGATAAACACGTTAAGGCAAAAATTAGTGCATCCAAAAGATAGGCTACCAAATGAAAAACAAAGTAATGTAGTTTATTCAATACATTGCAAGAATGAAAATTGTAAAGAGCAGTACATTGGGGAGACTCAACAAATTCTCAAAAAAAAGACTTTATCAACATCGCAGGGATAATACTAGTGGGCCTCAATCGGCAGTACATTTGCACCTAAAAGCTAGCACCCACTCATTTGACGACAATGAGGTTAAAAAAAAAAGTGAAAGAACATAGATGGTTTGAAAGGGGGGTTAAAGAAGCGATTCTCATAAAACAACTAAATCCTTCATTAAACCGCTCTGGTGGGGTGAGGTTCAATTTGGATCATTCATACAATAGCCTGCTTAAGCGAAACAGGTTAGGCAACATTCATAATGCTGATGAGGTGATACCGGTGGGAGTGGGGCAAATAGGCCAGTCGTTAGTCAGGAATGTAGGAACAATCAGTGGGGCCACCGGGAGTGGTCCTCTGCTCCCCCCAACCTGAGAGTAGGGACCTATCATAGCTGTGTCCGGCGCCGCCATGTCCGGCCGGACATTAGGGATATATAAATAGGGCCGATACGACCAGTCAGACTTTAGTTCGCTGACGAAGCCTCTTGGATAGGAGGCAAAATGTCCGACACCTTCAAAAAGTACAGATGACGGCTGAAGAAACCTTCTCATGTATGCACTAACATGGAAAGAAAGGAAATGCTGCCACCTTGTGTACAGAAAAAAACTTTGCCAGAGGTCTCGCTTGCGCTTTATCGGCACCCCAGCATGAAAAACCAACACCCTAACAAATTTGGGAATAGCGTGATACATCATAGTTTTAATTCCCGAATAAATTTGTGAATGGCGGTGAATTAATTAAAGGACAACTGACACCTCCGGACAAGTTACGTCCATAATTTTTAAAATCACTTCAAATGACTTCTACTGAGCGCATTTTAAAAAGATTCCACCGTATATAGCTATATTTTACGTTTTAAGACTCGCGGTGAATATTCAGGAAGTCTTGTTTTTGAGTTGGTGACGCCCCTGACCGAGAAAGCGACACACAATGCATTTTGGGTACTTTGTTTTGTCTGAAAACACCGTGTTTAAAAGGAAAACTACATAAATAATGCAATGGTGAATCAAAGTCAAAGTCAAAGTCAGCTTTATTGTCAAATATGCTAATATGTATGACATACAGCACAGATGAAATTACTGTCCTCTCTGACCCAGCATGCAAGGCACTTATTACTAATTACTTTAACACACATAATAAACATGAAAACGCCAATTTACCGGGAGAGGGGAGCCGCTGCGTGTTCACGCGCCGCCATCTTGGGAAAAACAAAAAAAAAACAAAAAGGGGTGTGTCAGCCAATTGCGGTAACACGCATAAAGAAGGTGTAAGTTCACACAAATTACCAGCGGACAAACAATGCAGCGTTTCCAACGCAGCAGAGCAGTATAGTGCCAGCCAAGGAGCTCCCCGGAGTGTGCGAATCCCCGCTTGGATAACCGCTGTCATCCTATCAGCCTGACAATGGGTAGAACGTTGCTTCCAGTGGTGAAAGAGAGCAATCGTCATAATAGTGGAGCAAACCTATCGGACAAACATTCAGCTGCTGGAACGAGGAGCTAACCGGAGTTAGCGTTGGATAACCGCTGTCATTCATACGTAAGTTCAAAACTCTTCATCTTAAAAGTTTAAACAGTGTTTTTCATGCACAACCAGTGAACAATCTGCATTGATGTTGACATCTTGTAGCTTATTATTTCTTATTCATGTCCTTATATGACACATATCACCCAATTGATGCAATATTGCTTATTCAGGGAGCTTCATATATGCTTCATATGCCGTGTCCTTCACCAGTTGCGTCGCTTACGGCTCGAATTGATACGGAAGGACTTCTTTAATCGATCGCAAACACTTATGCTTTCCTCTTCAGAACTATTTGAATTATATTCATAACTGGATGAGTAACAAGAAAGGATCTTTTTCCGAATCTGAACTCTCTGAAGCCATTGTTTTGATTTTAGAGCAAGGCAGTTTGTGAAGGAGTTTCCTGACGTGACGTCACAAACTAGGGGCGGGACTTTGTGAATTTCTCCAGTTTTGAGCTAATTAGTGGCAGTAGTAGTGGGCAACTTTAAGTCATTTTTATTGGTGTTTTGCATTTGACTAAAAATATCAGCCTGCGTGTTTTGGGCAATTCAGATGCTATTTCCTGATGTCAGTTAGGAAACAAAAAATGGTGTCGGTTGTCCTTTAAGGGTGTTCCATTTAATTTTCCAACTTTTTCATAAGTATGTGATATCAATTGTATCAAATTGAAATGCGGCGACTATGTTGCTATTTTTTTCCCCCACTAGTTGGGGTATCTGAAGTTCAACATGGCTGACCTCGCTGGAATTGGGCGGGGCCTGCTCACAAGTGAAAGATGTCCCATTTTATGAGGCCAGACACAGTCCAAGAAAAATAACCAAACGGGCCAACTTTGATGGCCGCTGAATCTATCGGGCACTCCGCCTGGAGTGCGCGTTTGTGTACTTGTGTTTATACGTGTGTGCGACTGGAGCGGTGTGGTGCGCTGGTGGTCGTGGGGGGTGGGTTGGGCGTGGGGTTAAGTAGGATAGAAAGCAGCCATACTTCAGATTGGCAGCAAGCTGATGCAAGGATAATCCAATCACAGGTTGCAATTCAATTAGGGTGGAGAGTCTCCGGGGCCAAGCAGCCAGCCAGGCAGCAGTCGGTGCCACGAATGGTGGGGGGGGAGGTGTAAGGATGGACGAGAGGGTCATGTGTGGGTGTGTGTGGGTGTTGTTCTCGCCTCCTTCAGGACTCCATGAATGCAGATGAAATTTGAAATATGAAAATCTGCTATAATTTATGGACGATGTCAGGATGCTCCCAGAGGCGAGGGGCTGTGGGGCTGTGGAGGTGAGGGGGGGGGGGCAGATGAGGGAAAGGAAGAGTTTGTTTTTCTGCCTGCCTCTTGTGTGAATGATGACTTTATCACATGAACATTCTGGCTCTGCTGTTGTAGTCGCTTGAGCATGAACAAGTTTTCCCAACTGGCCCCGTTATTGGCTACACTGTACAGACCTGTTATATAATAACATAATAATAATATAAATATATAAATAATAATAAATGTTATATATCAATATATATGTATATCTATATATTTGTATCTCTCTCTCTCGATATATATATATATATATATATATATATATATATATATATATATATATATATATATATATATATATATATATATATATATATATATATAGATAGATAGATAGATAGATAGATAGATAGATAGATAGATAGATAGATAGATAGATAGATAGATAGATAGATAGATAGATAGATAGATAGATAGATAGATAGATAGATAGATAGATAGATAGATAGATAGATAGAGAGAGGTGAAGAAGTGTGTCCAGTCAGGCCGCAGCAGCTGGAGCTGGAGAAAAATGTGTGATAGAAGGGTTTCAGCTAGGATGAAAGGAAAAGTGAATAAAACGGTGGTGAGACCAGCCATGATGTTGGGACTGGAGACAGTGCCACTGAAGAAAAGACAGGAAGCAGAGCTGGAGGTAGCAGAGCTGCAGATGTTGAGGTTTTCTTTGGGAGTGACCAGATTAGATAGGATCAGGAATGAGTACATTAGAGGGACAACTCATATTAGAGGCTTTGGAGAGAAAGTCAGAGAGGCCAGACTGAGATGGTTTGGACATGTACAGAGGAGAGAAAGTGACTATATCGGGAGAAGAATGCTGAGCCTTGAACTGCCAGGCAGGAGACCGAGAGGAAGACCGAAGAGGAGGTTTATGGATGTGGTCCAAGAGGACATGAAGGTAGCTGGTGTGAGAGAAGAGGATGCACAAAACCGGGTTAGATGGAGGACATTGATTTGCTGTGGCGACCCCTTAAAGGACAACCGACGTCTCCGGACAAGTTGTATCCATAATTTGTAAAATGGCTTCAAATGACTTATACTGAGTGTATTCTACAAAGATTCCATCGCATATAGCTATATTTTACGTTTTAAGACTCGCACTGAACATTCAGGAAGTCTTGTTTTTGAGTTGGTGACGAGTCCTCATGTTACGTCATGAAAGGACCCCCCCTGACCGACAAAAAGACACATTGTAGCATTCCTTCATCACGTCAATGTATTTTGCTGTACTGTTTATCTGAAAACCTTGATGTTACATCCAAAAGCCGCCAGCAGAGGGAGTCCAAGCTCCATGAAAGGAATTTATCAGCCTGTGGAAACAGGCTGATTCATTCCTCACGGGAGCTGGTTGCCATTTTTGGGTGCGACATTCACCCCTGCCCGTTTGCCTCAAAATGACACGGAATAAATTGTTTAATCGATTGCAAACATGTATGCTTTCCTCTTCAAAACTATTTGAATCATATTCATAACTGGATGTGTAACATGAAAGCATATTATCCAAATCTGAAGCCATTGTTTTTATTCTCCAGCAATGCAAGACGTCTTGGCGCGACGTCACAAACTGGGGGCGGCACTTTCTGAAAATGCCCAATTCACAGCTCAATTTTTTGCTGATTTTGGCCACTTTAAGTCATTTTTATTGGTGTTTTGCATTTGACAAAAAATATCATACTACGTGTTTTGGGTATTTTAGATGCTATAAAACGTTTTTCTGGTGTCAGTTAAAAAACAAAAAAAGTGACGTCCGTTGTCCTTTAAAGTGTTTATCGGTTTGAAATAAGGAGGAATTATGTGTTGCCAAAGGTTTGTAGTTTTTCAGAACCCCCTGCAATGTGAGGTACTGCAACTCCTCAAATTTTATTATCTTCCGAATTTTTGGTTTCATTCCCTATTCTTTTCTTTTGACCTTTGTTAAAAGACCACTGAGGGTAGCCACAGTTTGTGAGTGTTCTCCTGACATGTTTTGACTCCTTTTCTCTGCCTTCAACGCTTGTTGGTATTTGTTTAGCCTTATGCCGGAGGGTTCTGATAACTCCTAGTTTGTGTTGTAGAGGGTGTTCGATTCAAAAAGTAAGTAATGGTCAGACTGTGTGGCCTTCTTAAAGACTTCTGTTCTTTGCGCTCTGTCCTCTTTTATAATTACTTTACAATACAAAACGGCTAGTTGGTTCTCTTTCATGTCCTCGCAAGTAAATTTAATATTGATGTTTACCGAGTTGAGGTGATCTGTGAAGGATTGTGCCGAGGTTTTGTCCCCAGGAAAGATGTAAGGGCCTGTTTCTCCATATCCTCCATGTACAGATTAGCCACGATGGGTGAAACTGGTGAGCACATAGCGCAACCATGAATTTGTTTGTAAAATGTTTACCTAAATTGAAAATATGTAGTATTAAGGCCAATTTCCAATAATTGGCAGATATGGTCCGGTTTAAGTTTGGTTCTTTCATGCAGAGAAGAGTCCGCCAGCAGTCTCGTCCTCACCACTGAGACTGCTGCTGGGTAGGGACAGATGTAAAGAGAGAAGTCACATCATAAGATGCCAATGTTTCCTCAGGCTCCAATTCAGACAACAAAAGACTGAAAAAGCGGCACTTTTTTATAACGTCGGTCAATGTATTTAGAGAAACAAGAATCAGCTGAAAACCGTGAGTATGCAGGGGTCCAGGATATAGAAAGTATGGACCAGGGAATCAGAATCATCTTTATTAGCCAAGTATGGAGAACACATAAGGAAATTGTCTCTGGTAGAACACGCTGCACTAGTGTCATCATGAGAAAAATGTAGGAACTAGATAGTTCTGTTTAGGTTACTGTTTCAAAACTTAATGGCGACGAGGAAAGAAGCTGTTTAAATGTCTGCGAGACATCCATGGTGCGCATGGATCGGTAGCGCCTGGCCTGCCTGAGGGGAGTCGCTGGAAAAGGTGGTGAGCAGGGTGCAGAGGCTCCAGTAGGATTTTCCGCACTCTTGTTTTTGCTTCTTGTCGTGTGCAAGTCCTCGAATGAGTGAATGATTCTGTACACAAGCATGGCCTGGGCAGACCCCAAAGAGGGTCGTCATCATGACTTCCTGTCAGTCTGCAGGACATCATGTTGTCCGGCGCTCGGAGCAGATTGCTACCTAATTGCGCTTTTCAATGCCGCTGTGCGCCGACGGAGCGCCGCGGGTTCGAAGGGTTGTCGATTTGGAGGGTTGGGGGGGGGGGTACCAGAGGAATCCCAGCTTGTGGGCTGTCATTGAAGCGCCCCGCAGAGGTCAGCGTTCTTGTTGTTGGCTGCGCGGCGGCCCACTAGTGTTGCTGACGGCGCAGTGGCTCCATCAATCACTTTTTTTTCGGTGACGGGATCATCGACTTCCCACTTTGACTCCCAAATCTGGAATCCCGGCATGACCAGCAGTTTTCAAGCACCAGACACCCCCTCGGCGTCCCCAACAACACATCCCATCACCGACGCTCTCATCCTGCTGCAGACGGGAAAACGGATTAGACGCCAACATACTTCTTGGAGGTGTGTGTGTGTGTGTGTGTGTGTGTGTGTGTGTGTGTGTGTGTGTGTGTGTGTGTGTGTGTGTGTGTGTGTGTGCGTGCGTGCGTGCGTGCGTGTGTGTGTGTGTGTGTGTGTGTGTGTGTGTGTGTGTGTGTGTGTGTGTGTGTGTGTGTGTGTGTGTGTGTGTGTGTGTGTGTGTGTGTGTGTGTCAGGACGTAAAGGGGGAGGGAGTGGTCATCGGGGCCTCGCTCTCCACTATCTGGGGCTCTTTATTGAAGCGTCTATGGGGCTTTATGCTGCTAGTGCTCGGCCTTGCCCTCGTCGTCATCAATCATGGTGCCGTCCGGACACCTCAGCCAATCACGGAACCTCGAAAGGAAACAAATAGAACATTAGTGTGTTGGTGCTACTGCCTGTCACACGTTTGACGGACACTCAAGCGCGATCGGTGGATGTGGCTGGCAGGACCTTGGTGGAAACAGAACTTAAACAATTTATTTTAATAATAATAATAATAATAATAATAATAATAATAATAATAATAATAATAATAATAATAATAATAATAATAGGGCGGCCCGGTAGTCGAGTGGTTAGCACACCGGCTTCAGAGGTCGCCGGTTCGCGTCCCGGTCCGGTCGCCGGTTCGCGTCCCGGTCCGGCCTCCCTGTGTGGAGTTTGCATGTTCTCCCCGGACCCGCGTGGGTTTTCCCCGGGTCCTCCGGTTTCCTCCCACACTCCAAAAACATGCATGGCAGGCAGATTGACCACTCCAAATTGTCCCTAGGTGTGAGTATGAGAGTGACTGTTGTACGTCTTTGTGTGCCCTGCGATTGACTGGCAACCAATTCAGGGTGTCCCCCGCCTCGTGCCCGAAGACAGCTGAGATAGGCTCCAGCAACCCTCGCGACCCTAATGAGGAATAAGCGGTACGGAAAATGAGATGAGATGAGATGGGATGTCTTGTATTACACCCGCGCTGCAAGAAGGAGAGGTACCACCGCTCGTTCCTACCGACTGCTGTCAGGCTGTGCAATTCTCAATGATCACATGTGAACAAAAAATAAAAACTTGTAAATATGGGTTGATGCAATCATATATCAATATGCTTTTCTTGATACTTGCACTATGTACAGTTTTTTATGAAACAGTTTTGCACATTTACAGTATACAGTTGACATTTTTATTTTGCTATGCTTAGAATATCTTGTTTTCTATCCTTTCACCCGGGGGGGTGAAAGGATATGGGGGGGGGGGCATCCCCTTTCAAATTGCTGCTGTAGACTGCAAATTTCCCTATTGTGGGACGAATAAAGGTTTTCTGATTCTGACTCTGATATATTGTTGTATATTGTATTTTCACATGCATTGCTGTATCGTTTGTCTTTGATTATTTGTACACAAGCCTTTATTTTTATCAAAGTCAAAGCAGAAAATCATCAAAAGACAGTTCGTAACTTGAAAAAAATATAAGATGGCTCATTGTACAGACATATTGATCATTTTGTCTCAATTTACACCCATGTATACATTTATTTACAGATTTATTCGGGAATTGAAAATATGACGTGGAGTGACATTCCCGAATTTTACTCGGATTTGTTTTTTCGTCGCATGCGGTGTTGATAAAGCGCTGGTCGGACCTCTGGCTGTTTTTTTTTTCTTTTCTACAAAGGAACAGCATTTGCCTTTTTATATATTTCTATATTATATTTGGAAGACTTTTTTTTCCATTCATTGAAGGTGTGCCTTATAGTCCGGGGCACCTTGTACAGTACAGGTAACATCCGAGTTACGACCGGCGCGAGTTACGACCACCCGTACTTATGACCACCAGACCCTTTTAATTATACGCCTGGCACCGCAACGCGCAAGCAGCTGGCAATGCGTACTACAATTTTGGCCAGCCAGCATGTCACACACTTGCACAGCAATCGACTGCGTGACGACACGCAATACAGCAGTTGTACAGTGCAGAAACCGTCTCGGCAACATCTCCTGTAGTACTGGAGTTTTCCTTCGGCGTCCGCCTGAGTCCGTGCATGTGTGTCGGGCAGTGGTGGGCCGTCAGAGCCAGCAAGGCCTTCTCTGCTGTCCTAACATAATCAGACATCATTATCATAATTATAATAAAAGTCAATTTCATTAAAAAAGTATTTTTTCTAAATAAATATATAATTTTTCTACATACTGTTTTCTTGATCCATTTGGTTATGCTCCTTTCAGTGTTGTAGTTTTAGGTCAGAGTTTTTAATCCAATCAGAATTCAGCTAGCTTGTGTCGCCAGGCTGTATGAAATCTGACCGACGCCTTCAGAATCAACAGTGAGGGCGTCTGTGCGCTGTACATGAACGGGCACATGTAGTTGATATACAGTTGCGATAGCCAATCAGATCACGAGTTGGCACAGTAAGGCCAGCTAGAGGGCCTCGCGTTGAACATGACATGTACGCGTCCTGTGATTGGCTACTCACTTTACCTCAGCCCTCAGCGGAGGCAGCGCTATGCAAATCAACCAAGCTACAACAGATCAGACCCGGAAACTTTAGCAGAAAAAACAAGTATATCTACTCGCTTTTTTAACCCACAATGGCTGAAGGAGAGGACAACTCGCTGTCGCATGTCGGCCTATTCTCAAGAACAAATGAAAAAGATTTGTTTACTTTTATTTTCAACAAATAGTTCATTTTGTGAACGTCTTGTTGTTTTTCTTACATTAAACTGACATTTTGTAATTTAGCGTAAAATCTTGTTAAAGATTGCATATTCTTGGTGGACTTAATAAAACTTTGTGGACAAATGATTTTAAATTTCCTTTTATTTTTAAGTGTTTGCAGTATCACGTATAGTGACAACTTCTAATTGCTGATGCAGATTTATTGATGTGTAATTGCTCCGGAAAATAGCCTGTGTTGTAGACGATTAAGGTGATGCCACGCCCAGTACTGCGTGTGAAATGCACGGACCACTGGTGTCGGGCGACCTCTTCTCGCCGTTAGCAGAGAGAGTGATTCTACATTAGAGGTACAATCTATACTATACAGTAATAAAAATCGATAATATGAACTGTAAAATGATAAAAAAACGACACTAAAAGGTAAGTATAACATTTATAAATGAACTGTAGAGTAACCAGTGTTGTATACATTACAGGTACAGTTATACAGTAACGAAAATCGATAATACAAAATATAAAATGATAAAAATGATACTAAAAGTGATCACATTTATAAATGAACTGTAAAAAGTTTGGTATATAATAGTATTCAATAGAAAATGTTGCTTAAAAACAAAAGATTTACATTGTATCCTATCCTGTCGTGTAAACGTCACGTCGGCCATTTTGAATGGATTTCGACTTATGACCGTTTGACTTATGACCGTTTTGTCGGAACGGAACCCGGTCGTAACACGGATGTCACCTGTATATGGAAAAGGTTTGAAAATACAGTAAAGTCTCGTTATATCGATATCGGATATAGCGATAGTCCCGGTTATATCGATACTATTTCTATGCACGCACGAAGAAAATTACATGCAAACAGGGTCGGATATATCGATAGTCCCGGTTATATCGATATTTTTTCGGACTCCCTTGAATATCGATATAACGAGACTTTACTGTACACCATTCATTGAGGGTGCACCTTATACTCCCGAAAATTATCATAATTGTAATTTTGTATTGAGGAAAAGGTTTCGGATCATTTTTCACAGCATAGCTAACTATCCTACATGGCTCTCACTGATATAAATCATTGAAAAGTCGGACTGTAAAAGTCCAATTTCTCCTACATCTTAGCTTTTTTTTTAAAACATGATTTTTTTTTAACTCCCATCACTCCGAGCAGCATCTCTACAACTGTCTCACTCTGCGAGTGCTGCAGGAAGAAGAAGAGGAAGGCGCTGGAATGTGATTACAGAGCTATTTTACAGCAAACGCAGGCGGGGCTGCAATAAAGGCGAAGAGCACGGAAACGTGAGCGAGGGCCCATCAATTAGATGTCTATTAGCAACCGGTGTAGACTTCACCTCAGGAAAGGCTGTCATCATCTGCAACAAAATTAAACAATTCTACAAGCCTGACATAAAAGCTTGGCCACCGCACTCATGCTGGATTGACCAGAGCAGGGGTGGGGAACCTGTGGCTGGCGAGCCTTAGGTGCCTCTTTTGATGATTGCATCCGGCTCGCAGATAAAACTAAATACAATACAGTGATACCTCGGCTTACGAAAGCTTTAGCTAACGAAGTTTTTGCCTTATGAATGTTAAATTCGCGAGAATATAATCTTGACATACAAACTATTTTTTGGGAAACACATGGAGCGCCACAATGAGTGATGTGTCGTTTGCAAACGAGCCGGTTCTTGGAGCTCCTCACAAGGAGCTGGAAATGTCAGCTGACTTTTTTTGTCCTTTATTCCCCTCCCCCAGTCTTCGTTAAAGCCGCACTTGATTGGTCAAGATCGGTGGTAGAGGAGGGGATGGAACACACGCATCGGACACACGCAGCAATAGGAGGGGGGAGGGGTTAGAGTGCTCTAAAGCTTAGTGATCTACCGCTTAGCTAAGGAACTTTTCGCCTTACGAACGTTAAATTCGCGACAATATAATCTTGGCATACAAACTATTTTGCGGGAAACACAAGGAGTGCACTGTGCACGCTGTGAGCACGCTGTGAGCACATGAAAGGCAGACAACATAGCTTAAAACAAAAACAAAAAAACAAATGTGAAAAAATAAAAAGTGAATGGTGAGAAAATGGATAGAAAACACAGTGAAATTTGGACTTGTTTCAACTTTATACATAGTTTAAAGGCAGAGTGTAGACTGCGCGGTTACAATATCCCATCAATCAGGCTCCACAAATAACCAGCACAAGCCATCTATACAATTTGAAAAGAACATACAAGTCCGGGAACCAGCTATCAATGAAGTTTCTGGTGTGTCTTCCTGCATCTGTTGCTGTTGCAATATCACAACTTCCAAGATGTACAACCCAGAGCTTCTTGAGACACTTTATGCCAAAAGCTATCCATTTCATCAAGCCATCAATGACCATTACAGAGGTAAATAAAATGACTGTATTATACAGTACAATTTATTTCTTTGCTTACAATACCATAGCACATTTATTATACATAAAATAAGGTATATTGTGTGTAGTTCTAAGGCTTATTTAGTAGAAAATTGTGTTTTATGGGGACATGGGAACGGATGATTCTCATTTTAATGGTTTCCTATTGGAAATTAATGTTTGGAATAAACACTTTTTGCCTTATACACACATTCTGGGAACCAATTAAGTTCCTAAGCCAAGGAATCACTGTACAATAACAACAACAATTACAATTCAATAGCACCTTTATTATACATAAAATAAGGTATATTTGTGTAGTTCTAAGGCTGATTTAGTGGACATGTTTGTTTTATGGGGACCTCGAAACAGATTATATAACGGAACTAATTTTTAATAGTTAAAGACTTTATTATACATTACGTTTTTTTTCTTTCATTACAATCCAATTGCACATTTATTACACATAAAATGAGGTATATTTTGTGTTGTTTTAAGGTTATGTTTTATGGGGACCTGGGAACGGATTATTCTCATTTTAATGGTTTCTTATGGGAAATAAATGTTTGTCCGACGAACTTTTCGCCTTACACACACTTTCTGCGAACCAATTAAGTTTGTGAGCTGAGGTATCACCATAATCTTCATGGTTCTAAAAACCCTTATTAGCACACCCCAAAATATTCCGTCATTAATATTTTATCGCCAATGACCGCAAGCCAACTTTAGATTGGTGAATGATTTGTACAAATAAGACCCACACCCATGGACTGACCAATGATACAGATTTGAAAAAAATAAATTAAATAAAAGAATGTGACACAGGAAGGTTCTGACTTAGACCAGCAAAAGTTGAAAGAATATTTTGATCTATGAATCACGAACTGGAAAATGGATGGGAAAAAGGCATGTCGGCCAACAATCGATTCATTATTGTGAGGTTATTCTATGAAGTCAATCCTTGTTTCTAAAGCTGAATGCAGCAAGAACAAGTACATTGTTTGGGTCGATGCAAGAGGAGAAAGTTTCCCTGCACTTTCCCACTGCATGCTAAAGAAAACTTTTGCCTTTTTTTGTGTTGTGTGTAGAGTCCCTTTTGAGCCAAAAATGGTGATTTCTTCCCTCCCGGGACATTGCTCCCCTTTTCTTTGCGTGGGACAATGGCAACAGTGAAGCACCCCACCGGTGCGCCACAGTTGGGGATCTCCCGGATTGCTTTGGTCATCCTTGGATTTCATCAATCAAAATGACTGCAGTTTTCCATCAAAATGCAGAATTTGTGGCTGCGAGCAAACGGCGCAAGGTAGCGACATAAGAAAGCTGTCTAGGCACCATGATAAATGGGCATCCTTTGATTGAGGGGGGGGGGGAAGCCAATGAAATAAACACACAACAGGAGATAAAACACAACATTGTTGTAGCCTGACGCTTAATTGGTATCAACACAAGGCATGACATAACCAATTGCGCTTTCGCTATGACAATTCTATCCGTCCGTCTATCTATCTATCTATCTATCTATCTATCTATCTATCTATCTATCTATCTATCTATCTATCTATCTATCTATCTATCTATCTATCTATCTATCTATCTATCTATCTATCTATCTATCCAGCTAGCTCGCTAGCTATCTATCCAGTATTTATGTATTTATGTATGTATTTACTTAATTGCGTATTTATGTATGTATTTATTTATGTACTTATTTATGTACAGTAAAGTCTCGCTATATCGATATTCTCAGGAGTTAGAAAAAATGTCGATATAACCGTACTGTCGATATATCCGTCCTGCGCTGAACTGCATTAACAAAAGCCGCCAAAAGAGGGCATCCAAGCGCCATATAAGAAACGGAGCTGGCCATGAGCTCGCCATTTTGTGCCTCTTTTTTTTGGGGGTGAGAGATGTTCCTCCAATGCTGCCTCAAAATTGCACATATAATATTTTAATAGATTGCAAACATGTATGCTTTCCTCTTCAGAACTACAGTGTATTTGAATCATATTCATAACTGGATGTGTAACAAGAAAGCATATTATCCGAATCTGAAGCCATTGTTTGGATTCACAAGCAATGCAAGATGTCTTGGCGTGAAGTCATTTTTATTGGTGTTTTGCATTTGAATAAAAAGTGACATCGGTTGTCCTTTAATACACAGTATGGAATGTACGGTAATTTTCAAAATCATCACGCTTCAGCAGACAAAACAAGAAACATTGTTGCAAAAAACGATTGCATTCATATACAGTACAGTGGGCATGTACATAACACAACAGGGAAACTGCAACGCTTACATCTTACTTTATTATGTATGGAATTTAAAAAAGTCATCAATCTTCTTCTGCTTCCCATTTTTACCTTTTAACACAAACACTTCAATCTCGTCTGCTACACACGAGCTAGCGTCTGAAAATGAAAATGGCTCTGCTACACGGGAGCTGGTAACGTAACAAACTCACGTGACCAAGTCACGTGACCAAGTCGACCAATGGCGAGGCCGATGGCGCGACCGATGGCGTGTATCGATATAAGCATAGCAAAATTGTAGTAACCGGATTATCGTAAAAACCACAAATCGTATTAAACGGAACTAATTATACATAAAACGACTAGAAATGTGCACGGGAAATGAAAATAGTGTCGTAATAAGCAGCATTATCAATATAAACGATATTGATATAATGAGACTTTACTGTATTTACCTATGCATGTATTTATTTAGGTATTAATTGGACAAAGCGTGGATTAATGCGGTCGTAGCTGCATTGGGAAAACACCTTTGAAAGCAGAGAACTCTAAAGATATTCTTTTGTGACATTTTGTCCCGCCTCAGGTCACCAGGTTGAACAGCCAGTGATGAACGGCACCTGAAAGCAAAGGCACACAGTCAGGAAATTAATAGTTTAATTATGCTAACTCTTTGCTAAAGTGTGCTATTCGTCTCAGTTAGCCTTTAGATGTACTGTACAGGCAGCGATTGCCATCCAAAGAAATCAGTAAGCGGGCCAGGGCAAATGATCCAATTACACTATAATGGTCCCAAAATGGATTTTTATTTACAATTAATAATACATCTTTGGTCAATTCACTCTGCCAGTTACATATAGTGACAGCCGGATAAACGAAAGGTCCTATAAAAATTGTCCACTGGGACAATTACTTTACTAATTACTCATAGTAATACGAATTTCAGCTCCGGTCTCCTTGTTTGATATTTTCATGTTCTGTCCGAGCCTGCGTGGGTTTTCTGGGGGTACTACATTCCAAAAAAATGCATGTATGCATTTTTTGGAATGTAGTTCAATCATCCAGCCATGGCTGGATGATTGAACATGATTGTCATGAGTTTTCTTACAAATGTCTCAAGCATGCTTGAAAAGATATTGAAAGTCTGTCGTTTTCGGTTGTTGCCGATTTCTTGGTCTTTTTGTCTGTATTTCCACTAGTTCTTGAATAGCAAACTTGTCCGAACAATGTTATCTGATTACTGCCAAATTTATCCCACAGTTACTCGACAGATAACCAATGCTATTTTTTTGTTGAATGGATGTTGCTGAGTATAGTCAGCTTTACTGCACAAATATTTAGCGCACTGTTGGAAACCTTGGACTGAAAACAGTTTATTCAATTAAAGGACAACCGACGTCTCCGGACAAGTTGTGTCCATAATTTTTAAAATGGCTTCAAATGACTTCTACTGAGCGTATTTTACAAAGATTCCACCGCAAATAGCTATATTTTACGTTTTAAGACTCGCGCTGAATATTCCGGAAGTCTTGTTTTTGAGTTGGTGACGAGTCCTCACCCTACATCACTGAAGGAACGCTCCTGACCGAAGAAAGCCACAAGGGGGCACAAGCCAGCATCTTATTGTGCCGGTCCCAAGCCCGGATAAACAGAGGGTTGTGTCAGGAAGGGCATCCGACGTAAAAAAAATTTGCCAAAACAAATACAGTGAGACCTCAACTTACAAACACCTTATCTTACAAACTTTTCGTCTTACAAACGTCAAATTTCTGAAAATTAAACCTTATAATAAGCACTATTTTCATAATACACACCCACCACGGCTGGCAGAGTGATCTTCGGCGGAAGCACACGACCAAACAGCAGCAGACGTTAAGTTACCAACAGTCCTTATGGAAGGTGACTCTCATTCCATAAGCCATCAACGACCATCAAAAAGGTAAATAAAACTTTAGTTTACAGCACAGTTTATTTCTTTAATTACAGTCCTCATGTACTAAACAGCAATTCCCTTTGACCTTCGACCTCCAACGCCATTCCAGCAAGCCTTCAATGACAATCACAAATGTAAATAAAGTGACTGTATGATACAATGCAGTGTATTTCATTACAATACAATTGCAATACAATTTATTATACATAGAATAAGGTATGTTGTGTGTAGTTTTAAGGCTTATTTAGTTGAAAAGTATATTTTATGGAAACCCGGGAACGGATTATTCCCATTTTAATGGTTTCCTATGGGATTTTTTTTTTTTTTTTTTTTTTTTGGAGATACACACCTTTCGCCTTACACACTCTGTCTGGGAACCAATTAAGTTCGTAAGTTGAGGTCTCACTGTATGCGAATCAAACCTCTGAATCCCATACTGGATCGGTTGAGGCCCGGGTTAACAACGGCCGCCATTGGTACTGTTGACCTTCAGGGTGCCAGTGGAAAATGGACTACTGTTGGTCGAAGAAAGAGAGGAGGGAGGTGTGCCCGGAGGTAAAGAGAGAAATGGAATGCCAAGAGTATAGGACTAACAGTAGGAACTTTGAATGTAGGAACAATGACAGGTAAAGGTCGAGAGCTGGTTGACATGATGCAGAGAAGGAAGGTAGACAGACTGTGTGTCCAGGACACCAGGTGGAAAGGGAGCAAGGCTAGAAGCTTAGGGTCAGCGTTTAATTTGTTCTAACATGGTGAAGACAGAAAGAGATATGGAGTTGAAGTTATCTTAAAAGAGGAGTTTTCGACGTAAAAAGAGTATCAGCGAGAATGATGAGTCTGAAGCTAGAAATTGAAGGCGTGATGTTCAATGTTGTTTGTGCGTATGCCCCTCAAGTAGGATGTGAGCTGGCAGAAAGGAGAAATTTTGGTTGGACTTTGATGAAGTCACACAGGACATCGCGAGAGGTGAGAGGGTTGTAATTGTTGGAGACTTCAATGGACATGTTGGCGCAGGAAACAAAGATGATGAGGAGGTGATGGTCAGGTTTGGACTCCAGATGAGGAACGCTGAAGGACATAGGTGGTTGACTTTGCTAAGAGAATGGAAATGGCTATTGTGAATACTTTCTTTCGGAAGGGACAGGAACAGAGGGTGACCTATAAGAGTGGAAGTAGACTACCATTTTGTGTCAACGGCACCATCTAAAAGAAATCAGTGAGTGCCAAGTAGTGGTTGGTGAGCGTGTAGCCAGACAGCATAGGTTCGTGGTGTGTAGGATGACGCTGGCAGTGAGGAAGATGAAGAAACCAAAGGCTGAAGTGAGGACAAAATGGTGGAAGTTGAAAAAGGAAGAGTCTTGCATGACATTTAGGAAGGAGGTAAGACAAGCACTGGGTGGGCAAGAGGTCCTTCCAGATGACTGGCAAACTACAGCGAACATAATCAGAGACACAGGTCGGAAAGTACTTGGTGTATCGAGTGGAAGAAAGGCAGATAAGGAGACTTGGTGGTGGAATGGGGAGGTGCAGGAGTGTATACAGAGAAAGACGTTAGCAAAGAAGAAGTGGGACACTGAGAGGACGGACGAGAGTGGACAGCATTACAAGGAGATGCAGCGCACAGTTAAAGTACAGGTGGCAAAGGCCAAACAAGAGGCCCATGATGACTTGTATGCTCGGCTGGACAGCAAGGAAGGTGAGACTGATCTTTACAGGCTGGCGAGACAAAGCAACAAAGATGGTAAGGACCTGTAGCAGTTTCGGGTGATTAAGGATAGAGATGGCAATGTATTAACAGGTGCCAGTAGTGTGATGGCAAGATGGAAAGATTACTTTGAAGAATTGATGAATGAGGAAAATGAGAAGGAACCAAGAGTAGAAGACGTGACTGTTGTGGACCAAGACGTATCAAACATTACCAAGGATGAAGTGTGGAGGGCGCTGAAGAGGATGAAGGGGGGAAAGGCACTCAGACCTGAAGATTTACCAATCGAGGTATGGAAGTGTCTTGGAGACCGCCACGGTGGTGATCCTGACTGGGTTATTCAACAAGATCTTAGATGGTGAACAGATGCCTGAAGAATGGAGACAAAGTGTACTCGTGCCCATTTTTAAGAACAAAGGAGATGTGCAGAGTTGTACTAACTACAGAGGAATAAAGTTGATGAGCCATACAATGAAACTCTGGGAAAGAGGAGTTGAAGCAAGACTAAGAGCAGAAGTGAACATTTGTGAGCAGCAGTATGGATGGCTTCATGCAGAAAAAGAGTACGACAGATGCAGTGTTTGCTTTAAGAATGCTGATAGAGAAGTACAGAGAAGGTCAGAAGGAATTGCATTGTGTCTTTGTAGATCTAGAGAAAGCGTACGACAGGGTGCCCAGAGAAGAGCTACTAAGAGTATTGCATGAGGAAGTCTGCAGGGACAGAAAAGTATGTCAGAGCAGTGCAAAACATGTATCATGACTGTAAGACAGTTGTGAGGTGTGCTGTCGGTGTGACGGAGGAATTCAAGGTGGAGGTGGGACTCCACCAGGGGTCAGCTCTAAGCCCCTTCTTATTTGCTATGGTGATGGACAGGCTGACAGACGATGTTCGACAAGAATATCCTTGGACCATGATGTTTGCAGATGACATTGTGATCTATAGCGAGAACGGGGAACAGGTGGCGGAGAAACTCGAGATGTGGAGATATGCCCTGGAAAGGAGCAACAAGACAGTCGCAGCAAGACGGAATATATGTGTTAATGAGAGGGATCCAAGTGCAAGAGTGATGCTACAGGGGGAAGAGATAAAGAAGGTGGAGGATTTTAAGTACTTGGGGTCAACTGTCCAGAGAGAGAGAGGAGAGTATGGAAAAGAGGTGAAGAAGTGTGTCCAGGCAGGCTGGAGCGGCTGGAGAAAAATGTCAGGTGTGATGTGTGATAGAAGGGTTTCAGCTAGGATGAAAGGAAAAGTGTATAAAACAGTGGTGAGACCAGCCGTGGTGTTTGGACTGGAGACAGTGCCACCGAAAAAAAGACAGGAAGCAGAGCTGCAGGTAGCAGAGCTGAATCAGAATCAGAATCAGAATACCTTTATTCGTCCCACAATGGGGATGTTGAGGTTTTCTTTTGGGAGTGACCAGGTTGGATAGGATCAGGAATGACAACTCATATTAGAGGCTGTGGAGAGAAAATCAGACAGGCCAGACTGAGATGGTTTGGACATGTCCACAGGAGAGAGTGACTATATCGGGAGAAGGATGCTGAGTCTTGAACTGCCAGGCAGAAGACCGAAAGGAAGACCGAAGAGGAGGTTTGTGGATGTGGTCAAAGAGGACATGAAGGTCGCTTGTGTGAGCGAAGAGGATGCACAAAACCGGGATAGATGGAGGACATTGATTCGCTGTGGCGAGCCCTGAAGGGAAAAGCCGAAAGGAAATGAAGATTATTATTATTATTATTTAATTCACACTTTCGATGTGTACATGGGCTGGCCCGGTGACCACTGTTCAACAGGTCGGCCTCGCGGTGCAGAGGTGTCGGGTTTGTTTTGGTGGAGTTTGCATGTTCTCCCCGGGCCAGTGTGGGTTTTCTCCGAGTACTGCGGTTTCCTCACGCCTTCAAAAAACATGCACGGCAAACTGATTGGACACTCTAAATCAGGGGTCGAGAACATATGGCTCGCGAGCCATATATGGCTCTTTTGATGATTGATGAAATGGCTCGCCGATAAAACTAAATACATATTTTCGTTTTTTCGCCGTTCATTTCCCTTTGGGGCTGCAGTTGGCGGAAAGCGCAATTTTGATTGGATGACACTGACCTAGGTTGGCCGAAAGCGCCATTTTGATTGGGTGATACTGGCCGTCATGTAAACGCCCCTTTAAATAAGCCCAATGAGTGCACTTCGGCTTGAATGCACCGGAGCATTCGCCTTTGAGGAGAGAAAAGGTTCTGATTCTAATTTGCGATGAAACAATACCATCAATGAAACAGTCGAATGTCGGTGACATTTTAACAAGCCCCATGTTAACGTCAGCATCAACATACTTCAACAGAAGTATATTGCAGATAGCAAGTGTGGAAGCTTATGAGCCGTGTGCAGGCTAGCTAGCAGTAACTTCGCCTCTGGACGGGCAAGTTGAATTTCATTCCGATCGTTTGCCTGGATTTTTAACAATCATGTGGAACGGAAAACCATTCATGTTAACGGTGAGTACTATCACAAAGTTATTTTAAATACAGTAAAGTCTCGTTATATCGATATCGGATATATCGATAGTCCCGGTTATATCGATACTATTTCTATGCACGCACGGAGAAAATTACATGCAAACAGGGTCGGATATATCGATAGTCCCGGTTATATCGATAATTTTTCGGACTCCCTTGAATATCGATATAACGAGACTTTACTGTAATATATTCTGATATTTCGTTGAAAATTGGCCGTGCATGCGTGCATGCAAGTGTGTGTGTGTGTGTGTGTGTGTGTGTGTGCGTGTGCGTGTGTGCGCACGCTTGCGTTTGTATGTGCGCGTGTTTGCATGTGCACGTGTTTGTGTGTGCGCGCGCGTTTGTATGTGCGCGCGCGTTTGTATGTGCGCGCGCATTTGTATGTGCGCGCGCATTTGTATGTGCGCGCACGCCCGTGCGTGTGTGTGTGCGCGCGCGCGCGGAAATTGTCTGATGGTTGTTTGTCTCTGTGTACCTTGCGATTGGCTGGCAACCGCTTCAGCGTGTCCCCTGCCGAGTGCCCGAAGACGGCTGGGATAGGCTCCAACACATCAACAAATTGAATAATGGAGCATGTTTGGATTATTCTTTCCCCTTTCAGACCCTCATGAATAAACTTGTGAGATTAAATGGCTAGTCAATTTACAGACCTTGTGCACATTTCCAGCACATTTGTTAAAAAAAGAACAGTGCACCTTTTTATAATAATAATAATAATAATAATAATAATAATAATAATAATAATAATAAAGCCCCTTTCAAAACTCACTTTACAGTCACAGGATAACCCGGAAGTAACTCAAATAGATAGAAAGCTAGCTCTCTAGCTAATATATACTTAATAGATAGCCAGCTAAAAGATAGCTAATAGACAGTAAGCTAGGTAGCTAATAAATAGCCAGCTAGATGGATAGATAGCTAATAGAAGCCAACTGGCTAGCTACATAGCTAATAGCTAATTAAAAAAAATCAAGAAAGAAATATCGGTAATTTTCTTTCAAAGTTTCTAACTGTCGTGACTAAAGCTTTTTGCTGGACAGACACTCTATCTCATTCATCTATTTGCTGCCTGCTATCTATCTATTAGCTATCTAGCTAGCCAGTTTTCAACAGTATTAGCTTGCTATTAGCTAGCTAGCTAGCTTTATTTGAGTTATTACGGGTTGAGTGAACGCTGGCGCGTGTGGCTGCCGCTGCTCACCCGCACAAACAGTGTCAACGTAGAGCGTAGGTGGAACTGTCGCAGCTTGGAATTGAAGCAGATTTGTGGGACAGGAGATGTGAGACATTCTCTTTTCGTCAATGGATACTACAGCCTGCCACTCAACTGATTGTTCCTATTGTTTTGACTAACGACTGGCCTGAATGCCCCACTTCCACCGGTATCACCTCATCAGTATTCCTATTCCTATTTTGCCTAAGAACGCTGTTGTAAGAACGATCCAAATTGAACCTCATCCCACCATATCGGTTTAAAGAAGGATGCAGCTGTTTTATGAAAATTGCTTCATTTACTCCCCTTTCAACCCATCTATGTACTTTTGCTAAGATTGTAACCTCATTGTCGTCAAATGAGTGGTTGCGAGCTTTTAGGTGCATATGTACTGCCGATTGAGGCCCACTAGTATTATCCCTGCGATGTTGATAAAGTCTTTTTTGAGAATTTGTTTAGTCTCCCCAATGTACTGCTCTTTACAATTTTCATTATTACAATGTATTGAATAAACTACATTACTTTGTTTTTCATTTGGCAGACATCTTTTTGATGTATTCATTTTTGCCTTAAAGTGTTAATCGGTTTGGAATAAGTAGGAATTTTGTGTTGCTAAAGGACTCTTTGTAGTTTTTCAGAAACGGCTGCAATATAAGGTACTGTTACCTCACTCCTTTTTGTGTCTTCGGAATTGTTTGTTTCATTCCCTACTCTTTCTTTCTGACATTTGTGAAATAACCACTGAGGGTACCCACAGTTTGTGAGTGCCCTCCTGATATGTTTTGACTCCTTTTCTCTACCTTTAACGCTTGTTGCTATTAGTTTAGCCCGATGCTGGAGGGTTCTGATAACTTCTAGTTTGTGCTGTAAAGGGTGGTTAGAATCGAAAAGTGAGTATTGGTCAGTGTGCGTAGCCTTCCTAAAGACTTCTGTTTTTAGCGCTCTGTCCTCTTTTATAATTACTTTACAATACAAAAAGGCGAGTTGGTTCTCTTTAATGTCCTCACGAGTAAATTTAATGTTGATATCTACCGAGTTGAGGTGATCTGTGAAGGATTGAATTTCTTGTTTTTTTAATTATGACAAAAGTATAGTCCACATATCTAAACCAGTATCTAGGTTTTGTCCCCAGGAAGGATGTGAGAGCCTGTTTCTCCATCTCTTCCATGTACAGATTAGCCACTATGGGTGAAACTGGTGAGCCCATAGCACAACCATGAATTTGTTTGTAAAAAATTCTCCCTAAATTGAAAATACAGTAAAGTCTCGTTATATCGATATTCAAGGGAGTCCGAAAAAATATCGATATAACCGGGACTATCGATATATCCGAACCTGTTTGCATGTAATTTTCACTGTGCGTGCATAGAAATAGTATCGATATAACCGGGACTATCGATATATCCGATATCGATATAACGAGACTTTACTGTACGTAGTATTAAGGCAGATTTCCAATAATTGGCAGATGTGGTCCTTTTTAAGTTTGGTTCTTTCATGCAGAGAAACGTCCGCCAGCAGTCTCGTCCTCACCACTGTGACTGCTGCTGGGGTTGGGACAGATGTGAAGAGAGAAGTCATATCGTAAGATGCCAATGTTTCCTCACGTTCCAATATGAGGTCTTTGATCCTCTCTACAAACCCTGTGGTGTTCTCTATGTGATATTCTGTGTTACCAACCAACGGAGCTAAGAGTTTTTAAATATTAGGCTACATTGTATGTAGAGGAGTAAATGCTACAAACAATGGGTCTGAGGGGGAACCCTTCTTTATGTATTTTTGGCAGGCCATAGATACATGGCGTGGCATATCCCAGGTGAAATCAATACATTTGGCATCTCCCAGGTATAATCAGTACATCTGTTTGTCTATATGTTTTCCTTTCTCTAACTTTTGGAGACAGTCTATCATTTATTTCTTGTATATATTGGAAGGGTCCCTTTTTAGTTGCTCATAAGTGGAAGAATCACTGATTAACCTATTTATTTTCAAAGTCAAAGTCAAAGTCAGCTTTATTGTCAAATATGCTCATATGCATGACATACAGCACAGATGAAATTATTGTATATATACAGTAAAGTCTCGTTATATCGATATTCTCGGGAGTCGGAAAAAATATCGATATAACCGGACTATCGATATGTCCGATCCTGCGGCATGTAAATTTTCTCCTTGCGTTCATAGAAATAGTATCGTAATAAGCAGTACATCGATATAACCGATATCGATATAACGAGACTTTACTGTATAAGCTTTTTTTAAACGTTGAAGAATGATGTTATATTATAACATAGGATTTAACTAAACACAAATAAAAAAGTATTTTACAATCTTTCATATATTCACTTTTCATATTCATATTTCACCGGTGTGAAACCTGGGCCTGTTTGGACGAACAGAGAGCTGATATCCTGGATGGATGAAAGACACACACGAAGCTCTTCCTCCACAGCTCTCAGTCTTTCTCTGTCTTTTGTTTTTAATGCAATCAGGCTTGAAAAGCTCACCTCACACAGATATGTTGTGGAAAATGGGAGCAATGTCAAAATAGCTTTGTTAGCCAGCATGGAGAACTCCTTGGCAGCTGCCAACCAAAAACTGTCCAAAGGTAGATCAGCAAAGGTTAGCTTGAGGCCACGATCTTGTCTCAGTTCAGTTAGTTCCTCCTGCTCCTGTAAAGACATGTTTATTCCAACAGCTGATGCTGAGCTGAATGGGTCCCTAACCCAGCCAAGGTGCTCCATGGAGGCTGAAGAGAAATAAAATGTCATCTTCTCCTCAAGAGTTTTCAGATGTTTCACGATTAACTCACACAGTGCAGTAGTATTGACATCTTGCCATTTGTTGTTGAGTGGGAACATTTCAAGATTGCCCCTTTCCACATGTTGCTGCCAGAGGTGCACCTTTGAACGAAAACCATTTATTTTATCTGAACTTGTAAGCAGATTTTCATTTCGATCTTGCATTCGTGTGTTCAATTCATTGAGATGATAAAAAATATCTGCCAGGAAAATTGCCTGTTTCCCCATTTGTTCAAGCAGGCGAACAAAGTATTCCACATTTTTATTTTGGACTAAGGGGTGTTTCGTTTGGAGATGCCGTTTAAGCTTACTTGGGACCATAGCGCTGTTGGAGAGCTTTTCACCACAGAACAACACTGTAAACCCGAACAGTACTACTGACTTAAAGTAATTGAGGTCAGTCAACTCAAAAGCCGATTTTTTGTTTCAAAAACTCAAACGTTTTGAGTTTTTGAATGAGTCCTGCATGCATGCATGTGAAATGCTTAACTGCCGAAATATTGATGTAGGCTTATAAATAACTTGCACAACAAACAATAAATGTATAATAGTGTTAATGTACTTACAGATTGCGCCTGAACAAGTCAAAAGAAGAGGATGGACATGGATGTAATCACACCTCTCCACAGTTAGATTTCAAAATGGCTACTCCCCAACGTTTTTGAGTGGTTTTAACTATTTCCACCAATAGGGAGCACTGTACTGCATTGTAAGGTAATTACTGGCGGCAGAACATTCAAGTTGTCAAAAATGGGGCAGGCAACTTTATGGCCGGGCAGCACAATTTTAAGAGTTGTCTGCCTGGGTGTCCTCTAACTTTTTGTCATGAGTTTCAGACACTGATTAAACATGAATCCAATTCAATCTAAAAAATCAAATATTTGTTATTTATTTTATTTTTTTGGTCAGAGAAACTCATTTTCTCATCCCATGTGCGACAAAATGGTCCATGTGGCTTTTATTTGCTTGTCTTGTTTGCAAAGTGATTCATATTACCTGTCCGCCCTAATTGGCCTCTTTTATTAATACCAGCAGCGTGCCTCCCCTTTGCACCCAATAAGGCTTTTATATTGTGTACTTAATACCGTCTTGCCCAAAGGGAGCTTCGATAAATCTCCTTTTAACCACTGTTTTATTTCCGCCCACCCCTCGCCAAAGTGTCCTCGGGGCGACATGGGGACCGTGTCATGAGGCTGATTTTGCGCGGCGCGGTGCTTAGGAGCAGCTGCTGGCGCCACAGACAAGGCCTTGTCAATTAGAGACTGACAAGCTGCTCCTCCAGCTGCCTGTAGGCGATCTGTGTCTGTCGCCCGTGGGGTCCGCAATTAGTAGCTGTGTCAGCCCTTGGCCGGGACCTCCGCGTTGCAATTCGGAGCTAATGATGGCCACCAACTAGCAGATATGAGTTGCGGTTACCCCCTTTGCCGCCGTTGTTGGTCATTAGGTGTTTTGAGAAGAGCAGCAAAACAGTCTCATGAAGTTATGACTGAAATGATGCAGGAAGTCTGTTACAGTGATAACTCAGCTCACGAACTTAATTGGTTCCCTGAAAGTGTGTGTAAGTCGGAAAGTTCGTCTGCCAAACATTTATTTCCCATAAGAAACCATTAAACATGAGAATAATCAGTTCCCAGGTCCCCTTAAATCATAATTTTCTACTAAACAAGCCTGAAAGGACAACCGACGGCTGGTCGCGACAGGTTGTGTCCATAATTTGTAAAATCACTTCAAATGACATCAACTGAGCGTATTTTACAAATATTCCACCGCAATAGCTATATTTTATGTTTTACGACTCGCGCTGAATATTCAGGAAGTCTTGTTTTCGAGTTGATGATGATGCCTCACATGACGTCACGTCTGGAACGCCCCTGACCGAGAAAGCGACATACAATGCATTTTTGGTACTTTGTTTGGTCTGAAAACTTCGTGTTGATCCGTGTTGATGGCGAAATAAGAAGGAAAACACATAAATAACGCGATGGTGAATCGTTGTGTGTTGCACCAAGACAACTATTTGATATTCGCTGACACAAATTCCCAACAGACAAATCAGCCCATTTCCAATGGAGCTTGGGCGCCATCTTGTGCATTTTCTGGGACGCTACATTGGAGTCTTTAATCGATTGCAAACATTTATGCTTTCCTCTTCAGAATTTTCTCAATCATTTTCATAACTTTAGTGACGTGCGGTGAGGTTCATGGTTGGTAAGGCACTGACGTCATCACAGTCAGATTTACAAACATATGAACTCTACAGAGTAGCTTATTCACCATTTGATTGGCAACAGTTAATGTGTTTTGTTTAAAATGTCATGTCAGCGTTCTTTATATAAACTGTAGCATAGAAAAACAGAATGAAAAACACGTTATCGTGTTACCTTTACTTATAAATGAAGTCCATGCGCCGCCCCTTCTGAAGAAAGGTATCTATACCTTCTTTGTAGAAGACTTCCTTATATTTCTTCAGTTTTAAGTGTCTATTTCTTTCAATTTAGACATGTAATCCTCCATTCCGAAAAAAAAGGCCAAGCAACACGAAAAAATGGTTGCACTTAACTTACTAACTGTTTACTGTAGCTTGCTCTCAATAATTCTATTATTCTGCAGCCGAGGAGGCGCAAGAAGAATCTCTGTAATTACCACCCCCCCTGTCATGATGCAGGAGAACTTTGTGCCTCACCTATGCACACAGTTTTGATAAAAATAAAATAAAATAAAAATCAGTACAGTGTTTATAATGTGAAGTGACTCTACATTATATACACCAGCTAAACTGTGGAAATTTAGTTCATATACTAAAAGTGTTTGAGCACTTTAATAGCGATATGCATAGGGACAGCAATGCATTCTCACTGCAGAGCAAGCCAGCACCGTTTGCATAGTCATTGCGCAATCCATGGTGAGGCTCAGCCGGCTGCTGCCTCACCGCTCGACTCTACTTTTGAACGGTAAACGGTAAAGGTGAAAATTTTGCGATTTTGAAAAAAAATCAAAAAATGGTGAAGTTAAATGGAAAAGAATTTAAAGTACAAATCACAAAATAAATATAACTGTTTAATTTAGTTTTTCATTTGATATTTCCATGATGACAGGGGAGGCACGGCCTCACCTGCCTCCCCTGACTGCACGTCACTGCATAACTTCATGAGTAACAAGAAAGCATCTTCTCCGAATCTGAAGCCATTGTTTTGTTTCTAGAACAAGGCAAGACGTCCTGGCGTGACGTCACGAACCAGGGGGCGCGACTTTCTGAAACTGGGCATCTCCGAGGTCATTTTGAAGTAGTTTTGGGACACTAACTCATTTTTATTGGTGTTTTGCATTTGACTAAAAATATCAGTCCGCTTGTTTTGGGTATTTCAGATGCTATATAACGTTTTTCTGATGTTAGTTAGGAAACAAAAAAATTGTGTTGGTTGTCCTTTAAAACGACACAAAATATATGTTATTGTATGTATATTAAATGTGCGATTGTATTGTAATGAAAAAAAATAAACTGTCCTGTATAAAAAAAAAAAGTTGTTTATTGACCTTTGTGATGATTGTTGATGTAGTTGCCTCTTGATGATGTCCGAGTGAAGTTGCCATGCTTTCTCTGCGATAATACCGTCACTCACACTGTCCCCTGCTAGAGCTGCTTTTCATGAATTGCAAATTATTGTACAGGTACAGTGATACCTCAGCTTACAAACATAACTATTCCGTGGTTTGCCCAGCGCGCGGCAGCAGACGTCGTAATCCGTAAAGGCCTTAAAGAGTCACACATAGAAACTCCACGTCTGGGCTCGGATAAAAAGGGTCCGCTTGACCAATTTCCTCTGCACTACAAGCCCACCGAAAAAAATCTAAAATACAGTGAGACCTTGGCTTACGAACTTAATTGCTTCCCAGAATGTGTGTGTCAGGCGAAAAGTTCGTCTGCCAAACATTTTTTTCTCATAAGAAACCATTAAAATGAGAATAATGTGTTCCCAGGTCTCCATAAAACATAATTTTCTACTAAATAAGTCTTAAAACTACACAAAATACACCCTATTTTAGGTATAATAAAGTTGTTTTTTTTACCTTTGTGATGGTCGTTGATGTAGTTGCCTCTTGATGATATCCTAGCAAAGTTGCCATGCTTTCTCGGCGACAATACCCTCACTCACAATGTCCCCTGCTAGCTGCTTTTCATTGATCCAAATTAACTGAAGTTTTTCAACCGCTTCTATTGCCTGAGACCATTGTTTAGACAACACAGAAACACCCTTAACCACACGATGCAATGGTCAACTTAGCGAAATGGTACTGGGACGCGAAATGTCACACAAACGCACATCTTGTTGGTGTTTTTCAATGATCTCCTTCTTCTGCTCGATCGTAATAGTATTTTGTGTCCTCTTCGGCTTAATACTAGCCTGTGGTGGGGTCTTTTTCGGTCCCATAATAGCAAAAGTACTCCAGTCGATAACAAACCACGTCTGCACTCAAAGAAAGTGGGTGACGAAAATTAGTCCGCCAGCCACCATGGCACCGTGTGGTTTGGTTCGTCTGCCAAGAACGAGTTCATTAGGTGAGAATATATGCTCGCTAATTTAATGTTCGTGAGCTGAAGCGTTAGTATGCGTAGGTATCACTGTACTGTATCAAGATGATTTTTTTTTCTTCAAAACAAATTTCCGATAATGACTCCGTTTGTCCCTGCTGAGTTTTTCAACCTCTTCTACGCATGGTGGTAAAGTTTGATTATCTGCCATTAAAACATGAAATGTGTAATATATGGTGTGTGTGTCTGTCAGGAGTGAATACATCAAAAACTCTCATTTGTGGAAAGTCAGACAGTTTGGTTCGAAGCGCCCATTTTAGGCCCATTTTTAAGACCGTTGATTTCATCCAACAATACATTGGAGGGTGCAAGTGACTAAGGCAAAAAGTGTCTCCAGCGCTGTCACAACTCTGACAGCCTGCAGACAGATCGCTCACCAAGCGTCTTTTGTACCCCATGTCACCGCCAGCAGCTGGTGGCGGCATTCCCGGCCCTTGGACGCTGGCCTTTGACCCTTGCGAGGGGCAAAAGGGGGTTGCGGGCTCTCCGGACTGGGCGGTCCGCCGGTCGCCACAGTGCTGGCGATCGCTCGGGTCAGCAGGGGCCAAGTTTCCAGCAAGGAAAAAGGCCAACAAAAAGCCCCAAAAGCTGACCATGCCAGTGTGATCATTAGTTGCAGCGTTTGTTTAACTAATTAGCGAGCTGGGCAGGCCTGGGGAGGCTCGTATGGACAACAGAGATGTCATACAGGAAGTTGCGGCCATCCCTCCATGAAGCGAAACAAAATAATGCTGGACCCAACTCTTTTGTATTATGATGCGTTGGCAGTCAAGTTCCAAGACATAAAACAGCATTACTTTTGAGGCAGCTATTACGCGTTAGCTATACATAAATATATACTTATATATATATATATATATATATATATATATATATATATATATATATATATATATATATATATATATATATATATATATATATATATATATATATATATATATATATATATATATATATATATACTTATTTATACTTATATAATATATTTTCCTTTCGGCTTTTCCCTTCAGGGGTCACCACAGCGAATCAATGTCCTCCATCTATCCCGGTTTTGTGCATCCTCTTCTCTCACACCAGCTACCTTCATATCCTTCATATATCCTCCATAAACCTCCTCTTCGGTCTTCCTCTCGGTCTCCGGCCTGGCAGTTTAAGGCTCAGCATCCTTCACCCGATATAGTCACTCTCTCCCATCTGGACATGTCCAAACCGTCTCAGTCTGGCCTCTCTGACTTTCTCTCCAAAGCCTCTAATATGAGTTGTCCCTCTAATGTAGTCATTCCTGATCCTATCCAACCTGGTCACTCCCAAAGAAAACCTCAACATCTTCAGCTCTGCTACCTCCAGCTCTGCTTCCTGTCTTTTCTTCAGTGGCACTGTCTCCAGTCCAAACATCATGGCTGGTCTGACCACGGTTTTATACACTTTCCTTTCATCCTAGCTGAAACCCTTCTATCACACATCACACCTGACATTTTTCTCCAGCCTCTCCAGCCTGCCTGGACACGCTTCTTCACCTCTTTTCCAAACTCTCCATTGCTCTGGACAGTTGACAGTACAGTAAAGTCTCGTTATATCGATATCGGATATATCGATAGTCCCGGTTATATCGATACTATTTCTATGCACGCATGGAGAAAATTACATGCAAACAGGGTCGGATATATCGATAGTCCAGTTATATCGATATTTTTTCGGACTCCCTTGAATATCGATATAACGAGACTTTACTGTATATATATCGGTCCAGAAAAGCGCAGTGCTGGGAACAGCACGGATACTGCGCAGAACCCTCAAGCTTCCTGGCCTCTGGTAGAGGACCCGAGCTAAAATGGGGGACAGACACCACCCATGGTGGGTGAGACGCGGATTTGTTTATATATATATAATAAAAAAACATCCTCGTCTCACCCCCCTTGGATTGGATCGGATCCCACAGGATCTTTGCCCGGTCATTCTCTACTACCTAGGGAGGTGTTTCCCATATTGACCTTGGGGTTTCCAGTCCATACTCCGCACAGATGTTTCGGTAGCCTATGCCAGCCACCTGGTTATGACCCTGCTGTTATGTGTTGGATTGTCTCAGGTGCCTCTTTGCCCAACCTACACCTTGGGTCTTGCCTGGTGTGGTATATATGTGCCTCTATGGCTCTGGTGTTCAGGGCCTGCTCTTGAGCAGCCAGGATGAGTGCCTCTGTGCTGTCCTCTTTGACAACATCCATAAACCTCCTCTCGGTCTCCTGCCTGGCAGTTAAATTCCTTTCCCGATATAGTCACTCTCACTCCTCTGGACATGTCCAAACCATCTCAGTCTTGCCTCTCTGACTTTCTCTCCAAAGCCTCTCATATGAGTTGCCCCTGTAATGTACTCATTCCTGATCCTATCCAACCTGGTCATTTCCAAAGAAAACCTCAACAGCTTCAGCTCTGCTACCTCCAGCTCCAGTGGCTCTGTCTCATTTCTCACCACCGTTTTATACAGTAGCTGAAACCCTTCTATCACACATCACACCTGACATTTTTCTCCAGCCATCCGAGCCTGCCTGGACACGCTTCTTCATCTCCTGTACAAACTCTCCATTGCTCTGGACAGTTGACTCCAAGTACTTAAAATCATCCACCTTCTTTATCTCTTCTCCCTGTAGCATCACTCTTGGCCTTGGATTCACCTCTCATTCACACACAAATATCTTTTTGTCTTGCTGCGACTGATCTCATCTCATCTCATCTCATTTTCCGTACCGCTTATTCCTCATTAGGGTCGCGGGGGTTGCTGGAGCCTATCTCAGCTGTCTTCGGGCACGAGGCGGGGGACACCCTGAATTGGTTGCCAGCCAATCGCAGGGCACACAAAGACGTACAACAGTCACTGTCACACTCACACCTAAGGACAATTTGGAGTAGTCAATCTGCCTGCCATGCATGTTTTTGGAGTGTGGGAGGAAACCGGAGTACCCGGAGAAAACCCACGCGGGTCCGGGGAGAACATGCAAACTCCACACAGGGAGGCCGGACCGGAACGCGAACCGGCGACCTCTGCACTGTGAAGCCGGTGTGCTAACCACTTGACAACCGGGCCGCCCCGACTGATCTTCATTCCTCTAATTTCCAGGGCATACATCCATATGTCTAGTTACATATAAATATATATACAGTAAAGTCTCGTTATATCGATATCGGATATATCGATAGTCCCGGTTATATCGATACTATTTCTATGCACGCACGAAGAAAATTACATGCAAACTGGGTTGGATATATCGATAGTCCCGGTTATATTGATATTTTTTCGGACTCCCTTGAATATCGATATAACGAGACATTACTGTATATAACATAACGCCAGCCTCTACTATAGCGCCTTATAATGTGGTGTGCCTTATATCTGGAAAACCTTTCTATATTTCTTTACAGTATTATATTTGGAGAAAAAAATCATTCAATGAAGGTGGGCCTTATACTTCGATGTGCATGATATATGGAAAAAGTTTTAAAATACACAATTCATTGGGGGTGCACATTAACACCGGAAAATACGGTACATAAGACTTGCATCTGACTACCTTTTACACAGAAATTAATTCTCTCTGCTATTTTATTATTTATCATTTTACTTATGGTTTTATTGTTATGTGCTGTGTTCTATTGTTTTTATTGTAAAGTGTCCTTGGGTGTTTTGAAAGGCGCTTGAAATAAAATGTATTATTATTATTAGAACCCAGCAAAGTGGAGTACAAGCAGACAAGCAGTATTCAAGCTATAACAAAATAATACCCCTGTCCCATTTACACACAGGACTTGGCCCTTATACGCAGAACCCAGTGAACCAAGGTGCAATAGCAACCCTGAACTTACATAGAACTTTGAAAAGCAGTTACAGAAGGCATCCGACCAATCACAGAAGACTTTTATTCGGCCATGACTTCTAGACGGCAGAGTCAAATGAAATAAAACAGCCATTCAAAAAGCCAAACTTGTATGTGACCTTTAAGACAGATCTCAGCGTAACTACATTTAGATGCACTATGTCAGGGGTGGCCAACCAGTCAGAGACTAAGAGCCACATTTTTTACTATGTTACTGCAAAGAGCCACATCATAAACATGGGCACACATGAACACCCCATCGCCCCATCCCTCACACACGCAGACCTCTGCTCAGCTCGATTTATTATAAATATCAAATTTTAAATACAAATTATATATCCGAAATTGACTCATAGAGTACTAAAACCTCAGGAACATTTCCAACAAAGAACACTGTCTTTACACACACACAAACTCAGTTCAACCAAGCCCACAAACAAAAATATAATAGTTTACAATAGCGTGCATGTTGCTTAGTGGGACTTCTGGCATTCCTTGTCTTGAACCATCCTCATTAAATCTGGCTTGCATTCTGTTTTTGCCACTCGAAGCAATTCTTTTACATGATTGTCAGTCAGAACGGATCGATGCTTTGATTTCACATGTTTCAGGGTAGAAAACACAGACTCGCAGACGTATGTTGACCCAAACATTGACAGTATTTTAAGCACAGCCGGTTTGACATTGGTGTTTTTCCATTGGCACGCGTTTCCAGAACCCAATGGTCCCTTCCCTTACAACAGGTTTCAGTTGGTCTTCCTCATAAAGATCGGCCATCTCCAACTCAGCTTCCTCTGTGAAGCCATCATTGTTTCTTTCACATCTATGCCATGGGTGGTCTTTTAATGGCACAATAGCAAGGAGTTCTTCTTTGATCACACAATTGTTTTTCACCGTGCAAATATTGCCAACTGATGCTTGTCTTGTATGTCACAACTTTCATCCAATGCGACACTAAAATACTCACGCTTGAAGGTCTGAGTGCAGCTGTGATTCAATAGCCGTGCTAATGTCTGATATTCTGCGTTCAACAGTATGGCGGGACAGTTCTACCATTCGTTTTAGTTTGTCGTTTTCAGGAGACAAGATTTCAACAGCGTCACTGAGGCATTTCTTAATAAACTCCCCTTCGTTGTATGGCTGGTGCTTGCCAGTCCCTTTGGGAAATTCCTGGTCGATGTTTGCGTGGAGTGAGTTGAAGTGGCGCTGAAGATTTGATGCTTTGAAATGCGCTAATGACTCCTGACAGATAAGGCAGAATGGCCTGCCTTTACGCTCAACAAAAAAATATAAAGTCTCCCACTCTGTTAAACACGTCCTGTGTTCGTCTTCATATTTTCGTTTAGATCTGCATTTTTTCCCTGCCATTTTGAGAGCGAACGTGACACAAATTGCTTACGTCGTAAAAAATTTGTGTCAAGTCTGACTGGTTGGCCACCCATGGTTTACGACATAAATGATTGCTTTTCATCCCACGTTCATGCATGTTGATGTCACGTGGTAAGCTTGATACCGTATTTTCACGACTATAAGGTGCACTTAAAAGTCTTCACGGCTATCAGGTGCACTTAAAAGCCGTCAATTTTCTCCAAAATGCGCAGCGCGTGCAATGGTCCTGATATTACGATAAATAGGGGATTAATGGCAGCGCCAGCGCCAAACAATTTTTACTCTTGTCATGTGTCCTATCCATGTGGCCTTAAGAGCCGCATGAAATCAGCCAAAAAGCCTATGCACTATGTGAACTGTCAGAACTGCCTTTTCCACAGAACCAATTAGAAGCGAGTGCATAACAACTATCTGACCTGCAACAGAAGACTTTTACATGTAATCTTTTACACGGATCCAGCAAAGCTGAAAGTTTAGGTGGGACCTGGCCCGTAACAGAATAATTTGTCTTCCTTTGCCTTTCACACGGAGTTCATTGAAGCCCCTATTCCACATTTAATTGAAGACCTTTATCTGACACTGTGACTTTTACACAGAAATCAGTAAATGGGTAAAAAACATCAAGATATTGTTGCGTCCTTGATACACAAACTACAAAGCTGGCTGAGCCGTGACAAGAGAAGCTTAATTAAAACTTAAAAGTACACTTTTGTCTTATTCAACCAAACATCGCGAACTTTAATCACCTGATGCTAGCGGGCTCGTGTGGCTATCAAGATAACTTTAAGTTATCTAGCTAGCCACACTAGCCCGCTAGATAACTTTAAGTTATCTAGATAGCTACCGAGCTATCAATTAGCTATCTATTAGCTGTCTATCTGTCTAGTTATCTAGCTAGCCACCAAGCTATCTATTAGCTATCTATTAGCTGTCTATCTGTCTAGCTGCCTAGCTAGCTAGCTATTAGCTGTCTAGCTGGCTGGCTGGCTATCTAGCTATCTACTAGCTATCTAGGTAGCTATCTAATAACTATAAGTAGCTATTTATTAGCTAGCTAGATACCTTTCTATCTATTTGAGTTACTTCTGGGTTGGGTAAAAGCTGGCGCATGTGGCTGCCACTGCTCACCCACAGAAAAACTTATCTTGTGACTGTAAAGTGACCTTGAGAGTCTTGAAAGGCGCTTCAAAATGAAATGTATTATTATTATTATTATTATTATTATTATTATTATTATTATTATTATTATTATTATTATTATTATTAATAATAATAATAATAATAATTATTATTATTATTATTATTGCCATATGCCATTAATGTAGAACCCACAAAAGCAGGACAAAGCAGAGGAACATGACGATGGGGATCTGTTCAGGGACGCCATTAAGGGACGCTGCTCAGGTAGTGCTCAGGACACTGAAGTTCAAGAACAAAACAAACAGCACATGCCAAAAGGACACCCAGAGCATTGAAGGCTTTGTTAGGGTGGGCGGGACGGGGTGTTTAAGGTCCCCCGTTAAATATGGGAACCGTTGAAGCAAAAGGGTGAAAGGGGGTCAAGAAAAGTCAACAGGAGAGCAGTCTTGATGACACAAGGAATTTGATATCAAAAAGAGATAAATCTTGCCGGGCTTGGGCAGGCGCACAATGGCGACAATGAAGGCGAGTGTTGGAGTCAACAAACATTTGTTGTGGGCCATTAAATGCGGCGTGTTGACTTGATATCATTTAACACAAAACGTTGGTGCCCGAAAGGACTGAAAGGGGAAAGAAAGAAAAGGGGGTTCCAAAATGGGGTGGGTGGGGTGATCTTGACACGCTGCCACTAAATGGGCGAGTCACGCACGCCTCCATATTGGAACACTGACTGGCCTTTCACACAGATTGCAAACAAACTGGTAAAATCTTCATGCAAAAATCCAACCACATAAAATGTATACATTTTTTTTACTCAGAGTTCCATCAAACCGATGTCATGTGGTACCCTTCATAGTTATAATTTTTCACATAGAATTACTAAATCCGTCTAGGTGTACATTGTAAAATGTAGCGACTTGCATACATCTATCCTGCAAAATGTTTTCATCCAAAGTTCTGTCGATGAGAAGGTTTCTTCAGCCGTCATCTGTACAAATTTGAAGGTTTCGGACTTTTCGCCTCCTATCCAAAAGGCTTCGTCAGCGAACTAAAGTCTGACTGGTCGTGTCGGCCCTATTTATATATCCCTAATGTCCAGACATGGCGGCGCCGGACACAGCTATGATAGGTCCCTACTCTCAGGTTGGGGGAGCAGAGGACCACACCCTGAGGCCCAACTGATTGTTCCTGCATTCCTGACTAACGACTAACTATTTGCCCCACTCCCACCGGTATCACCTCATTAGCATTACAAATGTTGCCTAACCTGTTTTGCTCAAGCAGGCTATTGTATGAACGATCCAAATTGAACCTCACCCCACCAGAGCGGTTTAATGAAGGATTTAGTTGTTTTATGAGAATCGCTTCTTTTACCCCCCTTTCAAACATTCTATGTTTTTTCGCTAAGATTTTAACCTCATTGTCGTCAAATGAGTGGCTGTTAGCTTTTAGGTGCAAATGTACTGCCGATTGAGGCCCACTTGTATTATCCCTGCGAAGTTGATAAAGTCTTTTTTTGAGAATTTGTTGAGTCTCCCCAATGTACTGCTCTTTACAATTTTCATTCTTACAATGTATTGAATAAACTACATTACTTTGTTTTTGATTTGGTAGCCTATCTTTTGGATGCACTAATTTTTGCCTTAACGTGTTTATCGATTTGAAATAAGTAGGAATTTTGTGTTGCCAAAGGACTTTGTAATTTTTAAGAAACTCCTGCAATGTAAGGTACTGCTACTCCTCTCCTTTTTGTATCTTGAGAATTTTTGGTTTCATTCCCTATTTTTTTTTCTGACATTTGTTGAATGATCACTGAGGGTACCCACAGTTAGTGAGTGCTCTCCTGATATGTTTTGACTCCTTTTCGCTACCTTCAATGCTAGTTGGTATTAGTTTAGCCCTATGCTGGAGGGTTCTGCTAACTCCTAGTTTTTGTTGTAAAGGGTGGTTAGAGTCAAAAAGTAGGTATTGGTCAGTGTGAGTAGCCTTCCTAAAGACTTCTGTTTTTAACGCTCTGTCCTCTTTTATAATTACTTTACAATCCAAGAAGGCTAGTTGGTTGTCTACAGAGTTGAGGTGATCTGTGAAGGATTGAATTTCTTGTTTTTTTAATTATGACAATAGTATCGTCCACATATCTAAACCAGTGTCTAGGTTTTGTCCCCGGGAAGGATGTGAGGGCCTGTTTCTCCATCTCTTCCATGCACAGATTAGCCACTATGGGTGAAACTGGTGAGCCCATAGCACAACCATGAATTTGTTTATAAAATTTCTCCCGAAATTGAAAATATGTAGTATTAAGGCAGATTTTCAATAATTCGCAGATGTGATCCGGTTTAAGTTTGGTTCTTTCATGCAGAGAAACGTCCGCCAGCAGTCTCGTCCTCACCACTGAGACTGCTGCTGGGGTTGGGACAGATGTGAAGAGGGAAGTCACATCGTAAGATGCCAAAGTTTCCTCAGGTTCCAATATGAGGTATTTGATCCTCTCTACAAACCCTGTGGTGTTCTCTACGTGATATTCTGTGTTACCAACCAACGGAGCTAAGATAGTTGTTAAATATTTGGCTACATTGTATGTACAGGAGTCAATGCTACAAACAAGGGGTCTGAGGGGGAACCCTTCTTTATGTATTTTTGGCAGGCCATAGATACATGGCGTGGCCTCTCCCGGGTATAATCTAAAATACATCTGTTTGTCTATGTTTTCCTTTCTCTAACTTTTGGAGACAGTGTATCATTTCTTTCTTGTATCTATTGGAAGGGTCCCTTTTTAGTTGCTCATAAATGTTAGAATCACTGATTAACCTGTTTATTTTGTCTTCATAATCCAATGTGTTGAGAAGCACTGTGCATCTGCCCTTGTCCGCTGGCAAAATAGTAATATTTTGGTCTTTTTGTAGAGTAGTTAACGCATTTCTCTCTTCTAATGTTATGTTGGACGGAGGTAGTTTGGGACTACTGAGAAGGGCTGATATTTTAATGCGTAGAAATGCGTAGAAATTACAAAGAGTCCTTTGGAAACACAAAATTCCTATACTTATTTCAAACTCATAAACACGTTAAGGCAAAAATTAGTGCATCCAAAAGATAGGCTACCAAATCAAAAACAAAGTAATGTAGTTTATTCAATAAGAAAATTGTAAAGAGCAGTACATTGGGGAGACTCAACAAATTCTCAAAAAAAGACTTTATCAACATCGCAGGGATAATACAAGTAGGCCTCAATCGGCAATACATTTGCACCTAAAAGCTAGCAACCACTCATTTGACGACAATGAGGTTGAAATCTTAGCGAAAGAACATAAATGGTTTGAAAGGGGGGTAAAAGAAGCGATTCTTGTAAAACAACAAAATCCTTCATTAAACCGGTCTGGTGGGGTGAGGTTCAATTTGGATCGTTCATACAATAGCCTGCTTAGGCACAACAGGTTAGGCAACATTCGTAATGCTGATGAGGTGATACCATTGGGAGTGGGGCAAATGGGCCAGTTGTTAGTCAGGAATGTAGGAACAATCAGTGGGGCCACAGGGATTGGTCCTCTGCTCCCCCCAACCTGAGATTAGGGACCTATCATAGCTGTGTCCGGCGCCGCCATGTCTGGACATTAGGGATATATAAATAGGGCCGATACGACCAGTCAGACTTTAGTTCGCTGACGAAGCCTCTTGGATAGGAGGCGAAACGTCCGAAACCTTCATATTTGTGCAGATGACGGCTGAAGAAACCTTCTCATCTCACTCCTGTACAACTGAGAGCTTACACAGATGTATCCAAAGTTCTGGTTATAAAATACAGGTACCATCCGAGTTACGACCGGGTACCGTTCCGACAAAACGGTCGTAAATTAAAATTGATTCAAAATGGCCGACGTGACGTTTACACAACAGGATAGTATACTATGTCAATATGTTGTTTTTAAGCAAAGTTTTCTATTGAATACTGTTACATACCAAACTGTTTACACTTCATTTATACATTTGATAACTTTCAGTGTCGTATTTATCATTTTATATTTCATATTATTGAGTTTTAGCACTGCATAACTGTACATGCAATGTATACATTTATAAATGTTATTCTAACCCTGCTCTCCCTGGTGACGGCCAGAAGAGGTCGCCCAACACACACACACACATACAGACTCAGGTGGGCGCAGAGGGAAATAAGCAGTGTGCAGTACTACAGGGGATGTTGCAGAGACGGTTTCTGCACTGTATAACTACTGTATTGAGTGTAGTCACGCATTGCTGTGCAAGTGTGTGACATGCTGGCTGGCCAAAATTGTAGTACGTTTTGCCGGCTACTTGCGCGTTGCGGTGCCAGGAGTAGAATTAAAAAAAAAGAAAAAAATTGAGTCTGACGGTCGTGGTCGTAAGTATGGGAGGCCGAAACTGGCGCCGGTCGTAATTCGGATGTTACCTTTTGTCAAGGTAACACGCCTCGTCAGGAAGGAGAAGAAGCCCAAAAATTAAGGAAATGAAATTGGATGGTTTAAGTCCTGCTGCAAATTCCCAATTCGACCACTAGTTGGGGAGAGATGGATCCTCAGTCAGGCTCGAGATCCTTCCGGAGTGATAAGAAATCAAGTTCCACCAATCGATAAAAATTAACCATTGAAGAATTAGGCAAGTTCCCTCGGGAGCGTTTCTAGACCTGATCAATCTGTGAAAGGCTAACTGATGATAGACAAAAGCTTAACCGCATAAAAAAGTTAATTTTATTATGATTTGTATTATTTCTTTATTTTATTTTATTTGATTGTTGTGAATTTTTGTTTTATTCATGTATCCTTTTTATCTTGGGAGAATCGACAATAAAAAAAATTAATCGGCATTAAAGGGTTGTGACGTCCGGGATCGCAGTTGTGAAACACCGGCGCCTGGCTGGTTCCACATTGTGCGAGAAAGGAAATGAACCGCAATAAACCCGTTGATTGCATAAGTGCGAGTCATTGTCGTCTCTGAACATATATAAATTGATCCTCTCTGTGACAACCTGCTAAAAAAGAATACAAGTGTGAAACGGCGAGAGGCACCGTCTGTTGAGGCAGTTTCCGCTTTTTGTTAATCCGTCGACAACGTAAAGGTTCGAAGGTTTTTTATTCCGACTCGTAGGTTAAGCCCAAACCTACTAAAAACCCCTAAAAACATACCCGAACGATCATAACAACGATGATTAAACTTTATCCAGGTCTGATACCAATTACAACAGTGTGAAAAATATGAGAGGGAGCTGCCGTACAAGCGCAGTGTCTGTTTCCTGTATCTCCGATTCTGAAAAAGAATGAAAGTGGTTGGCCTTGGGAAGCCCAGTGTCCGCTTCTTTCGCGGGTACTCGTCGGAGACGAAGAAGGAACGGAGGAAGACCGAGTGGACTGCGCAAAAGTAGCTAGGATTACATAGCTCGAGGCAGTGAGAACCTGGACGAATTTCTCGGCTCGCGTAAAACGGGGAAGTTAGGAAGGAGGAACTTGCTGTCAGGGCGGCCGAGTAGAGTGAGGGCAGAGTGGCGAAGCGGCGGAAGGGGGCCTCGTGCGCCCTTCCTCGTTTCGCTCGCACTATTCTCTCTCTCACGCTCCCGCTCGCTCGCGGGAACTTCCCCCTTCCCTCGAACGCCCGTTACCCAGAGGGCCGATATGCGGGGACAAATTCAAAATAGGGCGGCAGGAAGGAGCGAGCGTTCCTTCTCCCTTCTCCCGATTTCCCGATTCGATTTTCCCGTCGCTTTGGCATAGATAAATTATAAGTTTCAACCGTTCATACAGAAATCAAACCAAACTAAACTCTGGACTCTTTAACAAAGAAGTTCTGTTATTTGGACTGACAAATACTTCTATGCAGGTATCCTGAAACATTAAAATGAGGCCCTCAACTCAACTTCCTTTATTTATATCGCACTTGGACCCCGGCCTTTGACCTTTGCAAGTCGTGAGAGGGGTATTGCAATGGACTGTGGCCGCAGGGGACTGTCCTGGCTCCATTCCTGTTCCCCCTCTTCACTTCGGACATCAGCTACACCACTACAACCTGCTACCTTAAGAAGTTCTCAGACGACTCCGCGATTGTTGGCCTTGTAACAGAGGGAGATGATCGGGATACAAGGGACTGACTGAGGACTTGGTGAGCTGTTGCCTGCAAAATCAGATCCAGGTCAACCAGGGGAAAGCTAAACAGTTGTTTGTGGATTTCTGCAAGAAACAGTCCTCAGCTGGGTACGGACATTGATAGGGTGATCCCCCTACAAGAACACCCAGGTACTTGTAGAATCTACAAGTACCTGGGTGTTCTTCTCAACAATAAACTTGACTGGTCTACAAACATGGACAGACGCCCTGACCAGGATGGGACAGGGATGCCTTTTCCTACTCAAGAAAGTGAGGTCTTTTGGGTTTCAAGGGTCACTTCTGAAGACCTTCCATCACTCTGTGGTCGCTTCAGCCATCCAGTATGGAAGTGATTGCTGGTTAGGCAGCGTCACATTGGTGTAAGAAAGTTGTTTTATAGACTTGGAACGGATTGATTTTTTTTACATTGATTATAATGGAAAGTGATGTTTTGGTTTTCGAACAAATCGGTTTTTGAACAGGTTTCTGGAACTGTCGAAAACCACAGTATCACTGTACCAACTAAGTACCAATTCATCTGGACAATTTAAAATCAATTTCCAGTCTAAGAATTTGCAATATTATGATAAAATCCAGAATCAGTGGCTGTCCGTGCATTTCACACCTAGGCCTTCAGTGAAGTCCTGCTTAGTCCGACTTGAACAAATATCCCTCGTAATACGATAATTTATGACACAACGGCTGGAGATATCATTTACAAAAGCACACGCACGCAGTACTGGGCATGGCATCACCTTAATCGTCTACAACACATGCTATTTTCCGGAGCAATTACACATCAATAAATCTGCATCAGCAATTAGAACTTCTATACGTGATACTGCAAACATTTAAAAATAAAAGGAAATTTAAAATCATTTGTCCACAAAGTTTTAAGATCTGTTGTATCTTGGTTGATTTGCATAGCGCTGCCTCCGCTGAGGGCTGAGGTAAAGTGAGTATCCAATCACAGGACACGTACATGTCATGTTCAACGCGAGGCCCTCTAGCTGGCCTTACTGTGCCAACTCGTGATCTGATTGGCTATCGCAACTATATATCAACTACATGTGCCCGTTCATGTACAGCGCACAGACGCCCTCACTGTTGATTCTGAAGGCGTCGGTCAGATTTCATACAGCCTGGCGACACAAGCTAGCTGAATTCTGATTGGATTAAAAACTCTGACCCAAAACTACAACACTGAAAGGAGCATAACCAAATGGATATAATATAACATCAAGAATATATATATATATATATATATATATATATATATATATATATATATATATATATATATATATATATATATATATATATATATATATATATATATATATATATATATATATATATATATATATATATATATATATATGCGATTGGCTGGCAACCAATTCAGGGTGTCCCCCGCCTCGTGCCCGAAGACAGCTGAGATAGGCTCCAGCAACCCCCGAAAATGAGTTCATTATAATAAAACTCAATTTCATTAAAAAAGTATCTTATATATATATATATATATATATATATATCTTATATATATATATATATATATATATATCTTATATATATATATATATATATATATATATATATATATATATATATATATATATATCTTATATATATATATATATATATATATATATATAAAAGATACTTTTTTAATGAAATTGAGTTTTCTTATAATTATGATAATGATGTCTGATTATGTTAGGCCAGCAGAAAAGGCCTTGCTGGCTCTGACGGCCCACCACTGTCCAGAATAATGTACAGTGATACCTCAGTTTAGGAACGCTTTAGCTAACGAACATTTCGCCTTACGAATGTTAAATTCACCAGAAAATAATAATAATAATAATAATAATAATAATAATAATAATAATAATAATAATAATACCTACTCTCAGGTTGGGGGGGGCGCGGGACCCCCCCTGTGGCCCCACTGATTGTTCCTACATTCCTGACTAACGATTGGCCTATTACCCCCACTCCCCCCGGTATCACCTCATCAGCATAACGACCCTCATCAGCATTGCGAAAGTTGCCTAACCTGTTTTGCCTGAGCAGGCTATTGTATGAACGATCCAAATTGAACCTCACGCCACCAGACCGGTTTAATGAAGGATTTTGTTGTTTTATCAGAATCGCCTCTTTTACCCCCCTTTCAAACCATCTATGTTCTTTCGCTAAGATTTTAACCTCATTGTCGTCAAATGAGTGGTTAGTAGCTTTTAGGTGCAAATGTACTGCCGATTGAGGCCCACTAGTATTATCCCTGCGATGTTGATAAAGTCTTTTTTTGAGAATTTGTTGAGTCTCCCCAATGTACTGCTCTTTACAATTTTCATTCTTACAATGTATGGAATAAACTACATTACTTTGTTTTTCATTTGGTAGCCTATCTTTTGGATGCACTAATTTTTGCCTTAACGTGTTTATCGGTTTGAAATAAGTAGGAATTTCATGTTGCCAAAGGACTCTTTGTAATTTTTCAGAAACTCCTGCAATGTACGGTACTGCTACTCCTCTCCTTTTAGAATCTTGAGAATTATTGGTTTCGTTCGCTATTCTTTCTTTCTGACATTTGTTGAATGACCACTGAGGGTACCCACAGTTAGTGAGTGCTCTCCTGATATGTTTTGACTCCTTTTCTCTACCTTCAGTGCTAGTTGGTATTAGTTTAGCCCTATGCTGGAGGGTTCTGATAACTCCTAGTTTATGTTGTAAAGGGTGGTTAGAGTCAAAAAGTAAGTATTGGTCAGTGTGCGTTTTTGGAGACAGTCAATCATTTCTTTCTTGTATCTATTGGAAGGGTCCCTTTTTAGTTGCTCATACGTGTTAGAATCACTGATTAACCTATTTATTTTGTCTTCATAATCCAATGTGTTGAGCAGCACTGTGCATCTGCCCTTGTCTGCTGGCAAAATAGTAATATTTTTAATATTTACTCGTGAGGACATTCAAGAGAACCAACTAGCCTTCTTGGATTGTAAAGTAATTATAAAAGAGGACAGAGCGCTAAAAACAGAAGTCTTTAGGAAGGCTACGCACACTGACCAATACTTACTTTTTGACTCTAACCACCCTTTACAACATAAACTAGGAGTTATCAGAACCCTCCAGCATAGGGCTAAACTAATACCAACTAGCACTGAAGGTAGAGAAAAGGAGTCAAAACATATCAGGAGAGCACTCACTAACTGTGGGTACCCTCAGTGGTCATTCAACAAATGTCAGAAAGAAAGAATAGCGAACGAAACCAATAATTCTCAAGATTCTAAAAGGAGAGGAGTAGCAGTACCGTACATTGCAGGAGTTTCTGAAAAATTACAAAGAGTCCTTTGGCAACATAAAATTCCTACTTATTTCAAACCGATAAACACGTTAAGGCAAAAATTAGTGCATCCAAAAGATAGGCTACCAAATGAAAAACAAAGTAATGTAGTTTATTCCATACATTGTAAGAATGAAAATTGTAAAGAGCAGTACATTGGGGAGACTCAACAAATTCTCAAAAAAAGACTTTATCAACATCGCAGGGATAATACTAGTGGGCCTCAATCGGCAGTACATTTGCACCTAAAAGCTAGCAACCACTCATTTGACGACAATGAGGTTAAAATCTTAGCGAAAGAACATAGATGGTTTGAAAGGGGGGTGAAAGAGGCGATTCTTATAAAACAACAAAATCCTTCATTAAACCGGTCTGGTGGTGTGAGGTTCAATTTGGATCGTTCATACAATAGCCTGCTCAGGCAAAACAGGTTAGGCAACTTTCGCAATGCTGATGAGGGTCGTTATGCTGATGAGGTGATACCGGGGGGAGTGGGGGTAATAGGCCAATCGTTAGTCAGGAATGTAGGAACAATCAGTGGGGCCACAGGGGGGGGTCCCGCATAATAATAATAATAATAATAATAATAATAATAATAATAATAATAATAATAATAATAATAATAATACATTTTATTTTAAGCACCTTTCAAAGCTCTCAAGGACATATAATCTTAATAATAATCTTGGCATATGAACTATTTTTCTGTGAAACTGATAGAGGTTAGAGAATAAGAAGTTACCATATTTAAAAGTTTCATGCTGTTGTATCCTTTGTCAACACTTGTGACTCACTACACAAGTGTAGCACGGGCAACCACCTGGAGTCTATCAGGTCAACGGACACAGGAATTTAAAGGGTCAGCTTCACAGGAGTCATTTGCGACTTGGAGAACTCCATATCACAGGGGTAATTTGGGACTTCAAACTCATTTTCACACGAGGAGGTCATTAACCAGGATACAAACTTATCAGTTCATGGGAAACACAATGTTTTAATGCTTACATCTGTTGTTGCTCAGAACGTCCAGAGGTGTGGTATGCTAATCAACAAAACCATGTTTTACGAATGTATCGCTTTAATTTGCATGTATTATTCATAAATAGCTTGGCTGCCGGCAGTAGGGACAATCTTTTTGGTTACGAGTCTCTGTCCACAGTGTCTGACTGTCATATCTCTGTTCAGAAACACACGGAGCGCCACAATAAGTGTTGTGTCGTTCGCGAACGAGCCGGTTCTTGGAGCTCGAAAATGGCAACCGGCTTTTTTTTCTCGATTCCCTGCCCCCAGTCTTCGGTTAAAGCGGCATGTGATTGGTCAAGATCTGTGGTAGAGGAGGGAGGGGACACATGCAGCAGTGAGCAGGGGAGGGGTTACAGAAACACACACACGAAAGGGAGAGGGCAGAGCTTGAAACAAAAACAAAAAAGTTAAAAAAAAAAAAAAAAAAAAAAAAAAAGTGAAATGGTGAGAAAATAGATAGAAAACACAGTGAAATTTGGACTCGTTTCAACATGATTGATAGTTCAAAGGCAAAGTGTAGACTTCAAATTTAAAATATCCCATCAATCAGGATACACAAATAAACCGTACAAGCCAACTGTACAATTTGAAGAGAACATACAAGCAAGGGCTATTAATGAAGTTTCTCGTGTCTGTCTGCATATGTTGCTGTTGCAATATCACAACTTCTAAGATGTACAACCCAGAGCTCCTTGAGACACTTTATGCAAAAAGCTATCCATTCCATCAAGCCATCAACGACCATCACAAAGGTAAGTAAAATGACTTTATTATATAGTACATGTTATTTCTTTAATTATAATACCATAACACATTTATTATACACAAAATACGGTATATTGTGTGTAGTCTTAAGGCTTATTTAGTTGAAAATTGTGTTTTATGGGAATGGATTATTTTCATTTTAATGGTTTCCTATTAGAAATTAATGTTTGGAATACACACTTTTTGCCTTACACAAACTTTCTGGGAACCAATTAAGTTCATAAGCCAAGGTATCACTGTACCTGATTCTTACACAAAAGCAAAGTGATTGCAAAAAAGATAGTAATAAAAGGCTACTTTAGTCTTAATGAAGTTCCTCAACTCACTTTAAAATATTTCCTTTGCCATCAGATATTCCAAAACAATACTTTTATTCTTCTGGATTATTTTTTTAAATCTCCAAATGCTGAACCGTAAATACTTGTCAGTTAACAAACAAGAATTGTAAATTTTCTGATGACAGTGTTATTGATGGATTATGAAGTTGTACCTAATGTAGTGTCCACAGATCGTCCTCATGAGTCGCTGAGAACTCTGCGTGACCTTCAACCCTAAACCCCCCACCCTACCCGTCGTCGCCAGTCGCATACAAGTCTGAATTCCATAACTCTTTGGTGGAGGGGGGGTCAGGGGGGTGGGGGTGTCGTCCTTTTTTGACAATTTAATTGCGCAAACTAATCATGTGGCTGACACGGGCCATTCATCTGATGGCGGGCGGCCTGACAACGTTTGGCGCAGACGGGACAGTCGGGGACGCTGGTCCATTTCTACATGGAGTGCACAATAAAAGCATTGTGAGCGCTTAGTGTTTGCCAAGCCACCCAAATCCCAGTGTATCAAACACATGAATCTCGGCCCCCCCCCTCCCCCAAAAAGAAAAATAGGCTTGAGTAGGGCCACATGACATAAGCCCTTAAAATAATAATCACAATTGTTTTGAGAGTAAGAATGTTGATTGTAATAATCATAATAATAATAATTAATTTCATTTCTAAGCGCCTTTGAAAACTCTCAAGGTCACTTTAGTCACAGGATAAGTTTTTCTGTGGGTGAGCAGCGGCAGCCACACGCGCCAGCTGCTCACTCACTCAACGCGGAAGTAACTCAAATACATAGAAAGATAGCTAATATAGAGCCAATAGCTAGCCAGCCAGATAGCTAGCCAGATAGATAACAAGATGGCTAGATAGCCAATATATCCTCTGTTCCCCCCCCCCCCCCTCTCCCAGCCTTTCTACTCCTTCCCAACAACTTTCTGCCTTTGAACTCCCCCATTCCTCTATAATCTCAGACATTATCACCAAATCCAAGAAGTCCTCCTGTCAACTCGACCCCCTCCCTACTATCCTTATAAAGTCCTACGCTCTCTTCTCCCATTTATTTCTACCATTATTCACTCCTCATTATCAACTGGAATTGTTCCTATCCCACTCAAAACCGCAGCTGTCACTCCAATCCTGAAAAAACCTGGCTCAGACCCAAACGATTTCAATAACTTACGTCCAATTTCCCACCTCCCATTCATCGCCAAAATTCTTGAAAAGACAGTTGTGTCCCAGCTTCACTCACACCTCACACACAATAACCTGTACGAACAATTCCAGTCTGGTTTCCGCCCCCGCCACAGTACTGAATCGGCTCTCATAAAAATCACGAATGATCTTTTTATGGCAGCCGATGCCGGTTCACTCTCCATCCTCATCCTTCTCGACCTGACCTCAGCCTTTGACACCATTTCCCACCCTATCCCTATTGCTCGACAGACTTTCCACCCTAGGCATCACCCACACCCCACTCCGCTGGTTTCATTTCTATCTCTCTGATCGCTCACAATTCATCCAAATCAACTCGTTCACCTCACGGTCCTCTCTTGTGTCCTCTGGTGTGCCTCAAGGGTCTGTCCTGTGGCCACTTCTTTTTATTATCTACCTACTTCCTCTTGGCAATATTTTCCGTAAGTTTGGCATTCACTTTCACTGCTTCGCGGATGACACCCAACTCTACCTCTCCAGCAAACCCGACGCCTCTCTTCCACCTTCATCCCTCTCACTTTGCCTCTCAGAAATTAAATCCTGGCTTTCCCATAACTTTCTCAAGCTTAACAGTGACAAAACCGAACTTCTCCTTGTCGGTACCAAATCCACCCTCCACAAAACTAACAGTTTCTCTCTCACCATTGACAGTTCAACCGTGTCCCCCTCCCCTCAGGTCAAGAGCCTGGGTGTCATCCTCGATAGCTCACTATCTTTTCAGTCCCATATAAATAACATAACTCGGTCTGCTTATTTCCACCTCTGTAATATTAATATAATAATAAATATAAAAATATAAATATTGTATATTCTCCGTCCCTCGCTCACCCCTCACTCCGCTGCTATCCTTATCCACAGTCTTGTCACCTCCCGCATCGATTATTGCAACGCACTTCTCTTTGGTATCAATCAGAAATTTCTCTATAAACTCCAACTCATCCAAAATTCTTCAGCCCGGATCATGACGAGAACCCCCTCCTTTCACCACATCACCCCTGTCCTCCATCAACTCCACTGGCTACCTGTTAAACATCGTATCGAATTCAAAATACTTCTGTTTACATTCAAAGCCATCCATAACCTTGCCCCTCCCTATCTTTCTGACCTGCTTCAAATCTCTGTTC